>NC_133770.1:180487261-180492419 GCF_003597395.2 Chelonoidis abingdonii | reverse complement strand
TAGAAAGATCTTAATTGGCTCCAGGTGCCTTGATTAACCTGGAGCAACTGCCATTTGGTTACCAGGGTACTAGGGATTTGTTTAGCCTGGGGCTAACAGACCTGTTTCTCAGTACTTTACTGTAGCCATCTGGTAATTTCCAGACAAGTTTGCTAAGACCCACTTGCCTGTAGTGACTTATACCATTTGATTTGGGGCATAAATACATGTTGCCTCATAGGCAATACCTGTAGCCCAGGCTTTGTTAAACAAGCAATTATAAAATAAGTTCTCCCATTGCCACCTATAAAGAAGAAAGTCATTCTCCCTATGCAATCCTGTACTTGCCATGCAGAAACCATAACTCACTGGATTTGCAAGAAGATGATAGCATATTTTTCTATTCCTTAGCATATTTCAAAACTTGGTCTGTTTTTTGGGAGGAGGCAATAGTGAAAAGAGAGAGACTACCCTTAATGCAATAGATACATTTGATGAGCACAAAGTTAAAAAATTATGAATATCTACAACAGGAATGTATACCTTTGTACTCAAACAGCAATATAATAGAGGCTGGACTGAAAAAATATCCAGTACCAAGGCATAAGGAGTGTAGGGTATCATATGAGTTGCATATTTTTCTGCTTCTTTCTGGGTCTATGCAAATACCACTACAACTAGACAACAGAGGATTCTGCTGTTCACTTGGATATGGTATCTGGGACGGCTTGATAGGATAGGATAGGATAGGATAGGATACTAATACTCCATTTCTGACTAAGCTAGACTATCTAATTTAGTTCTTTCCAGGAGAAAAAACTTTTATAGGTCTTTGAAATTCTTGACACTGCTAGTGATACTAATTGACATACACAGAATGTCATCCACTTTGGTTTTGGTAAAGAGCAAACAAGATAGCTGTCAGCAACAATATTTACAATCAGCTCCTAACAGTCAATGACCAAGGAATGTCAAATGACCTATGAATTAAAAAAATGTGTTTCCCATGGTGCTACCAGATTACTTTTATTAGTCAACCTCAAACTTCCATCTGCGCTTGACAGTATCTATGACTAGGACCCAGTGAAGATTCTAGCATTTCCCTCAAATGTAACTATATTGTGAACATGCTAATTACTGCTTGGACACAGCAGCCAGCCAGTTTTAATAATGTTGGGCTGGGAGTCTTACCTAGATCAGTTATTTCAGACCAATTAAAGAAAACTTTCTATCCACTTGTGAAGATGGCTCATGGAGGTATTTGATATGAATAGTAATTCTCTCCTTGACAAAAAGGTCTTGAGGACCCTTGTGCAGGTTGGATGAAGTCTCTTTCAAATATGTTTAAACAGAGAGACAAACTATTTCTATTTTCAAAAAGAATAAGTTTATTCCTGAAAATTTTCACATACAGTTGATGTCGTTTTCTGACCAGCTCTATTTTCTTCAATTTTTTCACAGGCACTACAAACAGGACTGGATTAACCCAGAGGCTCTAGAGGATGCAGCCCAGGGCATTGGGCTAAAGTGGCCCGCAAAAATAAATCCATTATTATATACAGTTCAGAGGTCACTAACCCGTCGATCACAATGGACTAGTGGATTCTGGAGCCTTGGCCAGTCGATCGCAATCTCTGGGCCGCTAAAACTCCAGTGGCGCAGTAGGATTCAGGCAGGCTGCCTGCATGCCGTGGCCCCATGCTGCTCCCAGAAGTGGCTGATTCCTGGCATGTCCCTGCAGCCCCTGGTGGGAGTGGGGAGGGAGGAGGCGCCGTGTGCTGCCCCCGCCCCCAGCATTGTCCCAGCAGCTCCCATTGGCCAGGAATCAGTCAAAGGGAGAAGCGGGGGCAGCGCTTGTGTGCGTGGGCAGCACATGGACACTGATGCTGTTCCCCTCCCATCAGGGGCGCACAGAGATGCACAAGCAACTGGCCACTTCTGGGAGTGGTGTGGGGCCACAGCATGCAGGCAGGCAGCTTGCCTGAGCCCTGCTGTGCCACCGGCCAGGAGCCGCCTGTAGTAAGCACCTCCTGGCCGGAGCCTGCACCTTGCACCCCCTCCTGCACCAGGTCAGAATCCCCTCCTGCACACAAACTCCCTCCCAGACCCCTCACCGTCTCCTGCATCCCAACACTCTGCCCCAGCCTGGAGCCCCCTCCTACACTCAAACTCCGTCCCAGAAAGAAACTAATATAACAGCTGTTTTAAGGTAAGAAGTAGGGTATTTTGAATTAACTTAACTATATTATGCATGTTTTAAGACTGAAATGTAACCACAGAATGGTTTTATGTTAATTAAAAGGGAAGATCAGTATAGCATTAATAGCTTTGATGCCATAATTATGATGATTTTATTTTAAATTAGGAAAAAGACTTGTATACGGGGCCCCACAAAATCTAATAACCCTGGGCCCACAGGCGAGTTAATCCAGCCCTGACTACAGAGTCCACTCACAATCATACTTCCCCAGACAATTTGTGACTTTGCATGTTCCTTGTGATGCTCATTCATTTGCAGACACCCTATCACTTGTTGACATCCTCTTGATGCAATCATACAAGTTAGAGATAGAAATGACTTACTGGGTCATCCAGCCCATCATCCTGTGTATCCATCTTTGAACGCTATCCTCTTCTGAAAGAACTCCTTCCACTGCACGACACTTACTTTGCATTTCTATTCCCAGTTTGCTCCATTGCTCCCTGAATGATCTCTAGATAGCAAAACTCCCTCATGAAACAAAGGCAGAGTCACATTTAAATACCAAGCTAATACACTGTCAAACTTCTATCCAAGGTAGAAGATTTGGCAGGTATTGCACACAAATTGAGGACTTTCATTTTCTGGAAACTCACTGCATCTAGACCATGTCCAGAATTCATCCAAGACCTCTATTTAATTGTCTGGAGTAATCAAAACATTCCAGAAGATTGTATCCTCTTCAAATTCTAAACAGAGTTTCTTCTTGATGCAGATTAAGCTAATCCTGTTCAATAATCCTGTTACTGAAACTGCAGCAAGGCATTCATGGTATTTTTGTGATATCTCATAGTCCTATAGCCCCATTGCAGGAGCTGCCACTGATAACAGCATTCATCCAACTAGTTTCTACTACAAATTCTACCTATTTCAAGGGGACTACCAGCAGCAAGTTTTCTTTCTGTAAGTACCAAGCAGTTGCAGGTGATGTGAAAGGCAACCATGCAGGGAATTAAGTACTGAAATTCATCTGGTCATTTCTAAATTATATCTAGTGTTTTGGTATAAATTGCCTAAAAACACCAAAATCCACTACGTCATCCTAATGAAGCTTTTCAAGCCATTTCTTGCAACCACTTAAGAACGTTAAAGAAAACAAGTCTGTAGTGAAGCATGACTTGGCAATATCTATTTGTACTCTTGCCTCAGTATTTAATCATTCGGGATCTCAGCATTGAGGCCCAAATTCTGCCCTTAGATATGCAGCTCAGGGGGAGTTGCACATGTGTATCTGAGGGTACAGTTTAATCCTGAAAGTTGACCAAGAGGAAACGATTTCCTGTTCACCTGGATTTGTTTCTAATTAAGAAGCATTCAGATCCAACCAGGCAAGCGCAGCTTTGCTGCATCAGTTCTTGCAGATGTGTCTCTATCAAGTTTCAGTGCGTTTGTAACCAATGATGAACAGCTTGATTTAAGTCTCGCAATGTACAATAATGCCAAAAATAAGAGTATTAGGGATTTAAGAGAACAAAAACAAGGTGACTTTTAGCAACTGCAAGACAGATTTATAAGAGGACATGCTGCCCATCATTTCAATACACGCATTCATAAGATTGATATGAGGTTGCAATATTAGTTGCCCTACATTATATTTATTTATATAGGATTATATCTGCCAATTACCCACTTTCATTCCTTAAGGTGCTTCACGCTTGACTGATGAGAAAAATCTATTTCTAAAATATTTTCTGCAAAGTGAGTCTATGAAGCAAAAATTGTTTTTCCTCCCCACCTCTTTTGGGGGTGGGGGAAAGGAAAAAAAGTCTTAGGTTTGGTCTTCATCTGGAGAACCATAAAAGAAATTACCTGAGCTGAATTATATTTTCTTTGCAGTCATTTAGAGGCTGAAGATGGTGTCTTTTCTCCTCCATAGATCACTACACTGCAATGTTTTAAATTAGAGAGCCCACTACAGGGCAGATAAATGCAGCAAGTATCTATAAAATGTAAGTTTTGGGATAGTGCCCACTACCAAGGTATGTGTTATTTTGGGGAACTAATTCTCCTAGGCTTTCGGTTAAGCCACAGGTGGATGCTGTGTTAGGGAGGCCTTCAGACTACTGGAAGGCAGAGAAAGATGTGGAGTCTAAGGAGAAACCTTTTCTGCCTAATTATCCCCTGGCCTGTCTATCTTATGTGACCCATTTTCCATCACTGCTAGTTCCTGGTCCTCACCTCTAAGGTCCCATTGACTAAAAAAAGTTAAGTTTGCTCATGCTCTGCCTCATGAATGTGTAAGAGGGGACCACCCAAGATTTAAAGAGACAACTTATGTATCAATAAAAGAAAAGTACATGACAAATGCAGTGAATTTTGCCTTTGGTTTCTTTTAGTATTGGCAAAATGTGTTTGTATATGTTTTTAAATATTACTCTGATCTCCAGTTATTACCTTGAAGCATCTTCCTGAAATCTCTCTCAACAGTATATCATGCTATGTTAAAAAAATTATTTAAAAGGCTATCGTGAATATGAGATTTAGCACATACATCAAGTAATGTGACATTTCCTCCTCTTGTCATCTTCAGCATACCTACATGACAAACAGTCTGAAATTACTGGGAAATTTCTAGCAGTTCTCACAAATATACATAGTTATTGGCATTACTACATCAAAACATGCCCTGAATTAGTAACCTGTGGTTAAAATGTTTGTATCCATTCATTAAGTAGGTAGCGTGTGAAATGAAATTGGTGTTTTCAGTCCAGGGTCAAGAAGAAATGACAATGTCTGGAAACCAACACAGGTGGAATCCTTGTTGCCAGTCTTAGCCAAAAGGCTATGCACTAAATAAGCAAAGAGACTCAACTACCCTCTGTCATAAACAGATAGCTAAGGGTTAATGTCTCTTTCACCTGTAAAGGGTTAGCAAACAGGGAACTAAACACCTGACCAGATGACCAATCAGGAGACAAG
>NC_133770.1:180389175-180486701 GCF_003597395.2 Chelonoidis abingdonii | reverse complement strand
ATGGTTTATTTCTCCTTGTTTTAAGAACCCAAAGGATTTGGGTTCTTGGGGTCCCCAGGGAAGGTTGGGGAGGTCAGAGTGCCCCAAAACACTATATTTTTGGGTGGTGGCAGGCTATCAGATCTAAGCTGGTAATTAAGCTTAGAGGTTTCATGCAGGTACCCAAATTTGGGACGCCAAGGTTCAGATTTGGGAAATATACCTTATGACACCCTCTGAATCCTAAAGATGATATTTCCCAGGTCAGGGTGACAGAAGACTGGTGGAGCAGTGTAGGGAAGCTTGGGCTGCAGCTGCCCATGCTATACCTGTTCTGTGGACTGATCTGTAACTTCATTTTTGAGGGAGTTTCAATTCAGCAACTTTCCTGAATATATTCACTTTTTTAAAAGTGGAAACATTCAGACAGTCAGGGCTTGATTCATGTCTGCTGGTGCCACCAGCTGCACATTGCACTTCACTGAGCCAGGATGGGGGATTCACCTCTGGGAGAGAACACATTTAAATTGTGGTCAGAAGTAAATGGGGGTGCCACTGAGAGGTACATGAGTCCTGTAGCCATGCTCCTTCTCCAAACCAAAACACTCATTTTGGAGGCTGCAATGTCCAGCTACAGAACCCTCGCAGAGTGGGCTCCAGTTGACTTGTACTGGCACAGACCCAACCAACTGGTCTGTCTGCCAATGTAACCAAGGGCTAAATGTGTCCCTAAGTCCTGTTTCTAGATTAACCCAAAACAGACCAGCAAAAACAAACAGAGCAATGGATTCCAAAATACCAGATGGTATATTTTTAAGACATTTGTTTAGAAAAACAAGTATAAATCTGAAGACAATAAAGCACTATATTTTACTCTCTCCCTCATCCTCTGTACCCAGTTCCTTCTGACTATTAGATAAAAATCTAGACTCAGTACTTGACTAACTCTGTGTCCGTACAGCATCTAACACAACAGTCCCGATCCTGATTGAAGCCTCCAAATGCTACTGCAATACAAACAATGTTTACATGTAAATGTTTACATTGGTATGAGTAATGATTAAACAGATGGGTTAGTTGTAAAGGGGAAAAAAAGTTATTTGTACCTAAATTTTTTCACATATTTAGCCAGGAAAACTTCTGCTCTTGCAACTGTATGCCTCATAAAAGTTAAGATATTCTTAAGAGTTGCTTGAAGACTTGGGAGTGGCAATTTACACTTTCATAATTTTACAGTTGTCAGATGAAGTGTTCCTAGTTAGTTAGGATGGATACAAACCAACATAAATCAAACATACTGGAGCATACATCAAACTTTAATGAGCTTTCAGAATCAAGCTGTTTGGAAATATAGCTTCCAAGTTTACATTTAATATACTCTAGTGTTTCCAAGAGGGAATAATATTTTTCTGCTCTAATTCTATTATATAAAAAATAAATTTTCTCTGCCAGTAAAGCATATGGGACAGTTTTTATGTTGTTAATAGTAACTGAAGTCATGCACTGCAGATTTTCACATTTAGTATTTTCTATGTAAGTCCATTTTGGTCTGTAGCTTGGCCAAAAATAATCCCAAACAGAAGTAAAATTAATTGCTTTCCAATCATTTGCACTAGGTGAGAGTTTATATAAAGTAGTATTTTTTATAAAGTAATGAAAAGAAAATATTGAAGGCTATAAACCTTCCGTGTGTAGATCTCCCACTGAAGACCACCAGTGGCACTTCTCTGAGCAGATAGTTTGTAGAATCAGGCCCCCAGGACATGTTTTGTTTCCCCTTCAATTAAGAAGATGCTATCTGAACCTTCGCAAAGCAGCAGCACATAGAAAGAATTCCCAAAATTTGCTCTGTCAGTCAATTAATATCTCAGTCCTGTAATGATTTATTCACGAGCTTAACTTTATGCACCTTGCGTCGTCCCACTGAAGTTATGCGAGACTATGAGCAGGGTGTAGAGTTAAGGACATGCCTTTGCAGTATCAGAACCTAGATCAGCTGTAGCTTGAATGACATTTTGAGGAGAGGGAGAAATGGCAAATAAAATTCAAGCTAACATATGCGAAAGCTGACGTACTAATAACTTTTGAAAAATTAAGCCACTAATTTAGCCACATAAATATGGATTTAGGAGCCTAATTTAAGAATTTTTTTAAAATTCTAGGCCCACATTATTATTCAACAAGACTGTCACACAGAGTTTTGCTTTATTTAAAAAACACTAAAAAAGGCACTGGGGTCCTGTATTTGCAGTTTTACAATTTCATATAATATTTGCTAATAGGGTGACCAGATAGCAAGTGTGAAAAATCGGGACAGGGGTAGGGAGTAATAGGAGCCCATATAAAAAAAAAGCCCCAAATATCGGGGCTGTCCCTATAAAATCAGGACATCTGGTGACCCTGTTTGCTAAGGTTACAAATACAGTATTGTACAAATTACAGAAGGAAAGGACCAGCTCATTTTGCCCTGCCAGTTCAGGACTGTACCCTCTGTGCCAACTCTCAAGAGTGTGTAGCAAAAGTAGTACAGCTGTGAAACAAATGTATTGCTATAAATTGTGCTTGAAATGGGGAAGGAGATCTATAAAAAGGGATAACAGGTACTGCCAATACACAACTAGCTAAGTACACAGTTGAATTAACCTGCAAGGATAATAGAGATTTATGACTTTATGGCTAAATATTCAAAATCATATTGTATTTATTTGCCTTAAAACAGCTCAGAGTTCTCCTGGGGCTCTGTATGAACCAAAAGGGATTTGGAATGTGGGACCAATAACACTGGTCTACAATTTTTGAGAAGTCGTCTGCTTCAGAGATAAAATGTGCTATTTATTATGTATTTTGATGTGCTGAATTCAAATATGACAATTAAAACAACTAATTGGCTACTGTTTCTAAGATATTTAAGTTTTTACATTTTATGTCTATGTATATTGTGTAGATAATAGAGTTTTAATCATAAATTGTAAACCTAGGTCTTTTCATGTGTTTATGGTTGCTTTACATGATAATATTTCACCTGTCCTGTTTATGTAACACTTTAAAAATCAGCAAAAGGGTTATATAAATAAAATTTATTATGAAACAAAAGGCAAAAAACTATTATGTACATAGTTTAGTCCTATTCAGTGTCTACTCGGCGCTTCTTGGCTTGTCTCTTGTATTCATTAAATGGAGCATCTCTTGTCACTGTCCAGCAATAGTCTGCAAGCATTGATGGGCTCCATTTGCCCTGATAGCGTTTCTCCATTGTTGCAATGTTCTGGTGAAATCGCTCGCCGTGCTCGTCGCTCACTGCTCCGCAGTTCGGTGGAAAAAAATCTAGATGAGAGTGCAAAAAATGTATCTTTAGTGACATGTTGCAACCAAGGCTTTTGTATGCCTTGAGGGGGTTTTCCACCAACAACCTGTAGTTGTCTGCCTTGTTGTTTCTGAGAAAATTTATTGCCACGAACTGGAAGGCTTTCCATGACGTCTTTTCCTTGCCACGCAGTGCATGGTCAAATGCATCATCTCGAAGAAGTTCACGAATCTGAGGACCAACAAAGACACCTTCCTTTATCTTAGCTTCACTTAACCTTGGAAATTTTCCACGGAGGTACTTGAAAGCTGCTTGTGTTTTGTCAATGGCCTTGACAAAGTTCTTCATCAGACCCAGCTTGATGTGTAAGGGTGGTAACAAAATCTTCCTTGATTCAACAAGTGGTGGATGCTGAACACTTTTCCTCCCAGGCTCCAATGACTGTCGGAGTGGCCAATCTTTCTTGATGTAGTGGGAATCTCTTGCACGACTATCCCATTCGCAGAGAAAACAGCAGTACTTTGTGTATCCAGTCTGCAGACCAAGCAAGAGAGCAACAACCTTCAAATCGCCACAAAGCTGCCACTGATGTTGGTCATAGTTTATGCACCTCAAAAGTTGTTTCATGTTGTCATAGGTTTCCTTCATATGGACTGCATGACCAACTGGAATTGATGGCAAAACATTGCCATTATGCAGCAAAACAGCTTTAAGACTCGTCTTCGATGAATCAATGAACAGTCTCCACTCATCTGGATCGTGAACGATGTTGAGGGCTGCCATCACACCATCGATGTTGTTGCCGGCTACAAGATCACCTTCCATGAAGAAGAATGGGACAAGATCCTTTTGACGGTCACGGAACATGGAAACCCTAACATCACCTGCCAGGAGATTCCACTGCTGTAGTCTGGAGCCCAACAGCTAGACTAGAGCCAATCAACAATTTTAAGCATCATTTTCGTTCTCAGTGACCCAGAATTAGTAAAGTTTGACTACATTTATTTCAGAAGCATTTTGGCTGTAGAGCAGTGTAATATGACGCACCAGCTCACAAGGAGAGTCTTAAAGATACACGTGAAGCATTTCAAGAAGTGCCAACAGCAAGCAAAATGAAGATGGGAAGAGAAACAACTAAACCTGGGAGGGTGAGAGCAGAGGGATAAAGACCAAATAAACCTATCACAACTTTTTTTTTTTTAATCCTGTCAAATGGAGGTAATGATTTCTAATTATCGCAGTCCTTTCTAGAGCGCACTCTGGAGCCTGATCCTGGATCAAGCCCCTTGGAATGTATGCACTGTGACAGGCGTGCAAGTCTCACTGCAGTAGAGTGCGGCAAAAGACAACAGAAAGGATCCAAGAGATTTCTCTGAGCCCTTTCACCTCTCCTCCTACAAAACTGTGCGTTCCCTAACTACTAACAGAACAGCTCAAAAGCATGGCCCATCTGCATTTGCAATAACAGAGACTGGTAAGTTAAAATAAGAATACATACATGAAACTAGAAACGTTTGGATAGTGCAGTGGGCTATTTTTTTCCTTTGTTTTTAAAGGGGGTAGGGGAGAGAGAAAGTGGTTTTAAGCCTCCAGACAAGGCTCACCCTTGATTATTGTGGTCAGTTCATAATAATATTTGCTTTCCAGGACAGGACTGACATTTTATTCCATGTAGGAATTCAACCAAATTCCAGCCAAAAGTTCAATATGCAGCTTCAACTAAATAGTCTTCCAAATATTTAGTGGAAGTCAAATACCATGGGTATTCATAAACCTTCCTTTTACAGTTAGCAGTATCCTCCATTGTAAATACAGGGAATAGCCACTCATATGGGCATAAGAGGATAGGATGAGAAGGGACCTCCTGGGTCACTAAATCCAGCCCTCTGCTGTCACAGGCAACCCAATCATATGATCCTATTCATAAACTTATCAAACTCCATCTTAAAAACAGTACGGTTGTCTGCCCCCACTGCTGCTGTTGAAAGGCTGTTTCAGGACAATGCCTTACATAACAGTGAAAGGTAACATGTTATGGGCACCAGTGTAGTTAAGGAGGTGATGTTTCTGCCCCATATTACCTGTAACATGGCAGGCTTGGCCATTCTCCCTTCCCTCTTTCTCACAGGCAGTTCTGATCATAGCCCAGCAGAAGTCAGAGGAAGTTATGAAGAGGCTCCAGTCCCTCACAGTGACAGTAGATTTGTCTTCTCCCCTTCACCTGACCTGTTCATGTGTAAGGGGACTGTTGCCCCCTTACTAACATTCAGTGGGAGTGTTTGGTTGCTAGCTCCCAGCACTAAAAAGGGAGAGGTCGATGGGAAATAAGGAGCCTGAGACTGACAGTCTCCAGGATCAATGTGGAGAGGCCAATACTCCAGGTCAGCCTGATTGACAGGGCGGGCAGACTAATCAAGGAGTCAGGAGGCCAGGGGGGGTCCTGTTCTCCGTGTGAACTGGAATTGTCTGAGTCAGATGGAGTGGGGCCGAGATAAGGAGAAAGTAGGGGCCCAAGTTAAGCTGCTGCGAGCAGAGCTGCAGCCCAAAAAGCCAGAGCACAGCCCAGAGAGAGCAGACCCCCCCTGGGAGGGGAGCTGCAGCCACCAGAGCCAGAGGGGCCAGACAAGCAGCCCAGGAAGCAGGTGAGAGCTGAGAGAGAGTCACAGAAGCAGCCTGCAGAGCAGACCTGCCCTGGGAGCAGAGCTGTAGCAACTGGAGCCAGAGAGGCCAGAGAAGCTGCCCGAGGAGCTGAAGGCAGAGCAGCAGCAGCAGTCGTGCTGAGGCAGTGTGGAGTTGGGGCTGGAGCAGTCCAGAGCTGGGTGTGGTGAGCAGCTGGGGAGAGCGAGGGGGACCCTGGACAGTGGGCCCAGCACAGGGAGACACCTCAGCCAAGAGGCTCTGCAGGCCAGAATTGGAGGGGAATCGTAACCCTGACAGAGTGGGGGTGACACTGGGGAGAAGAGTCCCTGCCACCCAGAGCCTGAGAGAGTGTGGCCACCACCAGAGCACGTGTCCAACTCGCAGCGTCCCTGCAGCACAGCCAGAGCCTGAGAAGGAGGCCTGGGACCTACAGGGAACAGACTGTGAACTGCCCTGATGTCCAGAAACACTGTCTGTGACGGTCCCTGCCATAGAGCAGGGTGATGTGTTTTCCTTTAACCGTTTCCATTTTTCCTTATTCTTTTTTTAAATTAATTGTTAATTAAATAACTTCTATTTGCTTTAAATTGTATGACGTGATCAGTGAGTCAGGGAGGTGCACAGTGCAAAGAGAGTACCCCGGAGTGGGGACACCCTAGCCCCTGTCCTAGGTGACCACAACAGGGTTGGGGGTTGAGCCCCCCAGGAATCCTGGGCCCAGCCTTGTTGGGGTTACGAGGACTCTGCCAGACAGGAGAGTGGAAGGGGAGTCCTCAAGGGCAGGGAGGCCTCTGGGTAAAGGAAGTGGGAGCGAGGACTCAGATCCTTTCGCCAGCCCACTTCACCGGGGTAGTGCAGAAGACCATTCCCCCGCTTACACATGCAAGATCCTTCTCCCTACCCCACCCCCCGCTATTTATTTCTGGTGAAGGAATCTTAGTGACGATGGAAGTTCTTCCATGGATCTAATTGTTTTCACCATTATTCTGATCACTGTAATACAGAATTTCAGGTGCCAATGTATACAATGTATATAATGATATTATATTTTCTTTTTTTCCCCCATTCCATTGTTTATACAGATGAACACTTTACAGATCTTCTCCAGCATGAGAACAATGGCAAATTAGTAATTACATGTCTACATTAATAATGTTCTCTTTTGTGAGATTAATTTGGTATTGGATTTTATTACTGAAATCCTGCTACAAAAAAGAATCATTTTCAATGCAAGTGGTTGTATCATTTGTTGCTTTATTCACAATACAGCTAATTCAGTTACCTTCTCCAATTATTTGGCAAAATGTGGTTAGGCATATCCTAGTTTATACTGCTAGATTTTTTTTTAACTAAAAAAAATTAACCCTATTAGAGTTGCAAAATTGTCATGAAAGACATACAAATTTTTCACCCACCCTGCACCATGATGACAACAAATTAGCTGAAGAGATTTAGAGAAGCAGATAGATATAAGCTGATCCAAAACACTACAAACACCTTCCGATCTTGATGATGTTTTAAAACTTGAACCCACCTTTCATCATAATATAGCAACAGGTTAATGGCCTTACAGGACATGACTAGAAAACAAAAACAAACAAAAAAGTATAACTACATGGAACTCCTTTAAGTTGAAGGATAAGATTTAAAAGGGAAGTAGCAGACAGAGCTATTAATTTTCTTTTTTTGCACATAAGCAAATAGCACAGTGGTAACCTAATCGAAGAGGGGGTGGGAACAGGGATTCATCTTGGGATTTTTATTTTTAAGTCTACAGAAATTTGTCTGTTGAAGAAGAATATGAATGGGAAAAATCCAGCATATGAGCCAAAGACTCGGTCACAAATACCTTTGAATTTTTGACAGCTAGCTGATAGGTCTTCATGACTTCTTTTCATTTTTTTTTGTTTCCTATTACCTAGGTTCTAAACTTTTTATACCCATTTAGAGCAAACATCTGTACTTTAGGAAACAGCTAAAGATTTACAATGTCAGAGTGCAAATGCACATTTTCAACCAAGATGACAAATGTGGTGTGAGGGGAGGATGAGTCTGAATATTCTAAACCATCTAGCTCACTTAAGTACCAGAAGTGGGATAAAAGTTATTAAAGTGGCATGCCTTAAGGAAACGCTTGGCTGAGACCCTTGTGCAGGGATACGGAGCCACAGCGTCAGTTACACTGACTAAAGATTTTCTCCATTTGTGAATGAGTGCTTTTCCATCTTTTTCTAAATTGCTTTATGAAATGCGAGACATGTCAGGTTTTTCAATGGGGCAGACGGTTCTGAGGCTGATTGAATCCACAAAATCTTGACACACACAAAACCCTGAAGCTCACAAGGACAGCAACCTGTTAAACCAATAAACCTACTGTAGTAACAGGTGCTGCTTGTGGACATGTCACTGTGGCGTATGCAAGGGCTTTCACTGAGGAAGCAATTGCCAGGGTTGTGAGCTGAGAGCCTTCCTGAGGGATTTGATAAATAAAGGAAAAAACAGACTAAAGAAGGGGAAAAGCAGCTGTTTGGAAGTGAACTGTAAAAACATCTGTAATGCACCATCAACCTTCTCTAAATCGAGTCATTAAGAATTTTAGAAGGACATTACCTTACCACAGAGGAACTTCTATCAGTCTGACTGTAAAGACACACACCAGTAAAAAAAAATGTCAGCGTTAAGCAGTTTGATATAAAGTGAAAGAAGGAAACAGACATTGAAGCCACTAATTACTCATGTTAAGCCACGCAAAAGAAGACAAGAACTTAACTTTAGATGAAGTAGTCTGTTATCATGCCACAATGTGTCTATACCAAACCTGAATCTTTTAGACCGTGGCCCCTTTACACCATGCAGGCAGTTTAGCTTAAAATGTATTGTAAGTGTAATATTGCATAGAAGCTGATCTGACCACTACCGGAAGTGGTTAGTCACACACAAATGAACTCCACAGCTCACTGGCCTATGCTAGTTTGACAACATACCAAAGAAACATTAAAATCAGTTTATTTGGCTTCAGCATGCATCATTCCAACTCAATTTTATGCATTAGCTTGAGACTTGGCAGATTTGGGGGATGGGATTAAGGTTCAAGGGTTTAAGTAGTTCAATTTATTTTTCAGTAACTAAGTTACCAGAAACTTTTAGCAAGATTGTATTTATTTTCTGAACAAGGCTCCAAGTTGGCAGAGATGTCTTTGGAAGTACATATTTCTTCACGTTCTCTTGATCTCAGTGCGTGGAGATTTGCTTAACAGCTGTTTTATGTACACATGTTTTTTCAGGCACGTCCTCCCTGACCATGAACAGATTTTTAAGAAAATGGTCTTAAAAGAAGTTAAGAAACAACAAATGGCTGAGCCTCTTCGCACCCAGCCCCACAAATTGGAGATGGATAAAGCCTGGAGAGCCTTCAAATTGCACAGTTTCCATTTAATATCTATTGGGATAATGCCTCCGAAACAAAAAGCAGCATTATGCCCTCTGTATTCCCCCAAAACAACAAGCACACTCACTGAGAGGGTCAGTAAACCCATGTGTGTAATTTTATGTGCCTACAATTACTACCATCTTTATAAATTCTTAAAATAATAAGATGACGACTTTTGGCAATTAGAAAAGGAAAGGCGATACTGTAATTTTTGGTTCAATGGAGCGTGAAAAACAAACTGATAGCACATCAGGCCAAATTGCTACCACAAAAATTTAGTTTATGGGAGAAAACAAAAAGTCTATGAGTGTGAAGAACTTAAATTCAATGTTTCTGTGGTTTAGTAGGACAGAGCTTTTTCCCCACTTCCACAATAGCACTTTTGATCATTTTATTAATACCTTTCAAACACAAGAAATCCTAATAAAAATAACCCCGTGTATAATACTTGTAAATTTTGTTTAAGAGAGAGACTAGAAATATACAATATGCATAAACTCTGGGAAAAAAATTTAAAAAAAATATGAGAAAAACCATGAGTTGACTTCAAAGCAAACAGATAGTTTGTGAATCTAAGGAGAGAACACCATTAATTCCAGCAGGGGATAATAATGACCAATTTTTTAAAAAAAAAATTTTTTTTGAAGTACCGAAAGGAGAAGAGAAGGGTGAAAGCGGGTCATATTTTGGAAAGCATAGTAGTCAGCAACAGAAGACACCAATGAGATCATCTGAACACTGTGCCTCTCCCTATGCACTGCCTCCAAGATAGCCAGGATCCAATGCATAGAGATGCTTTATTGCTCAATATCAACATTTTGACTTGTGAACTGAAGTGAACAAGTACCCAGTCAGCTGACAAGGAACTAGTATAATCTGTTCTCTGTATGAATATTATTACTGCTTTTGACCCAAGCAGACTGTTCTACAGACTGTTTCTGTTAGGAGAGAAACTGATTAGAGAATCGGGTATTTCTTTGATGCAACAATTTTTATTCACAAAAAATATACACAAAGTCCTGTTTCCCTGAGCAAAGTAGGACTCAAACAGGAGATCATTTTCTTGCTCGATATTTCAAACCTTTTTGTTCAGCCAGTACTCTACCCAAAAAGCCCTCTCTCAGGGTCATCCTACAAGTGCTTCTTCAGCTATCCTTTACTTTCCGTCTGCTTGAGTGGTGTTTCTGGATGAGTTTCCATCCCCCACCTCCACAGTGCCCTCTCCACCAAAACAATACTCAGCCCTCTGTGTTTGTATTCAGCCCCCAGTGAAACCCCTCCACATTGCTGAGCTCCTGACTGACCTTGCATTTAACACCTGTTAGGGGTGGTGGCTCTTATTGTTTCATCTTTCTTAATCCAAAAAGGAGATTAGCTGCTTCTTACATTTATCCAGAAGGAAGGGTAGCTGTTAATGACCAACAGTTTCAATGAGATTCACTCAACCACCTGCACAATGATACTATGAAAGTGGGCAGGCCTGTTTTGCCCATCTTCTGGGATAATGCCACATAATCCACATGGTATAATTTCAATGTAGCCCTCATAAAAAGACAAAACAAGACCCAAGTCTGAGAGAAACAAATCAGAAACCCTTACTGGGTACAGATGGAGGAGAGAATTCTTGCCACCTCAGATTCCAATAGCATATCAGTGGAGGAGAATGGACTATAATCAGGCATTGGTGAGTAGGAATCTTTTCCTGGTGACTGTAGGTGAGGACAAGAGTAAGTCATTACAATACACACTTTTGACCAACAGGTTGAAACCAGACAGGCAATCATTATGCTCTCAAATGACCTTCGGGGGGTGGGGGGAGGAGGAGAGACACAAAAAAATGAAAAACACACTGTCTCACCTCCAGCTGAACATTTTCCACAAAGCAAATAATTATATCTGACCTCTCAGTCCAAATCCTCATAGGAAACCTGCCCGACACCTTCAAAAGACAAGCCTGGGACTTAAAGTATCCCAACTATGGAGATGGGTCCTCAGGAGATCAATTTAGCACAGTTCAGCAAACAGCTGTGCCAGAAGGCTGCATCTGCCCTGGAAGCATGAAAAATAGCATAGCACTGGGGAAAAGAGTGCACAGATGACCATGAGACAGCTTGACAAATATCTGCAATGGGTGTGCTCTTAAGCAGGGGAACAGAGGTGGATAGTGTCCTAATGAAACAGGCAGTGACCATAGCTGGGGGATGCACTCCAGAAGCTTTGTATAATTTCAAAATACACCCTGAGACCCATTTCGATAACCTTTAGGTGGGATGAGAGTCTTCAAGTAGAAATAGGAGCTCTTTTTATACTGTCTATAAAAAGCTTGAGGGGGGCTCTGAAGGGCTTAGACCTCTCAACGTAGAATGAAAGCATCCTTCTTGAATTTAGAGTATGAAGACTGGGTTCTTCCCTTGAAGCATCAGAGTCGCAAAGTTTGGGGTAGAAGACTGGCAACTGAATGTCCTGGTTGATATGAAAGTTTGATGAGACCTTGGGAAGGAAGCAAGGATGGGAACGTAGACTCATCTTGTCCTGATAGACTACAGCATGGGGTGGATCTGCCGTAAGGGATCCCAGCTCCTCCACCCTTATAGCCCAGGTGATGGCTACATGGAACGAGGTTCTGAAGGCTAAGCGGAGAAGCGAACAGCTTCCCAAGTGTTCAAAACATGGTTTCCTTAAAGGGCTGAGGACTAGATTAAGGTTCCAAAGGAGAGTAGACTCTCTGACATGAGGAAAAGTTGCTCACACCCTAAATGAACCTTGAAGTCATAGGATGTGCGAATGCTGAAAACTGGTCAACTGGTAGCCTGTTGTAATGACTTCTAGTATCCTTCTGCCTGATGTGATGTGCTCTCAAGTTTTCTTGGAATGGGAGAGATGATCCCCGTAGGATGAGCAGAGGATAGAAAGGTAGAGAGGGAAAAGATCCATACTTTGGGATGGTTTGAGACTTCTGGCTCATAATGGTCACTCAGAAGAAATCGCGACTATAGATGATGGGCCCTTCTTAGGTGGTTTCATAGTTCTTTGCAAGGTTTGGTACTGGACTAGGTGAGACTGTTGAGCTGTCTGTGAACTGCTGAATTTTCTCTTGGTTGCAAGCTTGTAGATGCCCAAGGATCAGAGGGTCACTCTAGCATCCCATAACGTGTGAAGAAATTTGCCCATGGCATCACCAAAGAGCAAGGGCCCTTTCAAGGGAACATTCTTCACTGTATTCTGGACATCCCTAAGGGTCCAGAGAACCGTAGCCATGAAGCACATCAGATAACTAAAGCAGTTGCCATATAATGAGAGGCTGTGTCAGTAGAGTCCTGCAAATCTGCTGATATCCACTTTCTATCCATGGACCATGTCTGCAGATCGGATGCAGATAACAAATTTTGTATCTGCGCTGAGCTCTATGTATCAGTCACATCCAAAGAAGATTTGGCAATCATGTGGCCTTTGGTAAAGAAACTTGAAACTGGTTCTTCTGGTTTTGGAGCAATATTCAATGAAGAGGGAGAACTTGCCATTATTTGTAGTCATACTTCGCCAACAGGGCACGAACAGTCAGATACCCTGAATAGTAATGTAGCCAAAGAGTGACTATTGCAGCCAAGAAGGTCCAGGCATTTAAGCTTCTTGTCACAAGGAGTTAATCTGGAATGATGTGACCATTAACGACAGGTATTAGGCATCGACTACCATGGAGTTTGGGCTGGAATGGGAGTTTGACAGGTACATAATATTTCTTGTTAGCCTTCTTGCACCTGGATGGGATGGTCACCAATATTTGCCGTAGTATTTCTCTTTAGAAGGCTTCAACATTTCTGATGCAGCACCCTGCCTCTTTGCTCACTGGCGTCAGAGTTGCAAAAGTTGCCAGAGTGCTTGGGTTGGCAGAAGCTAACGTATGGGATGGGATGGGGGAAATCAGGTCCCAAAAGCAGAAGCAGGTCTCAATGAACGCTCTATAAGGGAGCAACTTGAGCCAGTCCTCTCTCAGTTTCTTAGATCTGCTCTTAACCAGTGCAGACCTTACACTTCTACGGGCTGCGAGACTCAGACAGCTGGAATGCCTGTCGCTGAGGGGAAGAGACCTGTGACAGGTCTGTCAGGGTTTGAAGCCTGGGGTTTGGGGCATAAACTGAGAAGGCCACCAACAAAAAGAGGCCAAGCGGAGGAGAGAGTAGGGGTGACCATGAAAACAAATGTCTACACTACAAAATTAGGTTGAATTTATAGATGTCGATTTTTTAGAAATCGATTTTATACAGTCGATTGTGTGTGTCCCCATTTAAGACCATTAACTCGGCGGAGTGCGTCCAGAGTACCAAGGCTAGTGTCAACTTCCGGAGCATTGCACTGTGGGTAGCTATCCCACAGTTCCCGCAGTCTCTGCTGCCCATTGGAATTCTGGTTGAGATCCCAATGCCTGATGGGTCAAAAACATTGTTGCGGGTGGTTCTAGGTACGTCGTCAGCTCCCCCCCACCCGCCTTTCCTGGGTTACCCGTGCAGATGCCATACCACAGCAAGCATGGAGGCCGCTCAGCTCACCATCACTGTACATCGCCTGGGTGCTGGCAGACGTGGTACTGCATTACTACACAGCAGCAGCTCATTGCTTTTTAGCAGCAGACGGTGCATTACGATTGGTAGCCATCGTTGTCATCTCCTGGGTGCTCTTTAAGCTGACCTCGGTGAGGTTTGACAGGGGCACCTGGACATAAATGGGACTGACTCCAGGTCACTCTCTTTTTAAGTTTCGTCTCCTGGAGTCCTGCCTGCAGTCATACTGCACCATCTTCTGGTGAGCAGCCAGGAGATGATGATGGCTAGCAGTTGTACTGCACCATTGGCTGCCAGCCTAAGATGCATAAGAGAAATGGAGTGGATCAAAAGAAGAAAGAGACCAGACTTGTTTTGTATTCATTTGTATTCATTTGCTCCCCCTCCCTTCCTCCGTGAAATCAACGGCTAATAATCATTTCAGTGAAGGTTGTCAGGGGCACCTTGAAAAGTTTAGTGGAGATTCAGTCCTACCTAGACTAGTGGGGGGGAGGGATAGCTCAGTGGTTTGAGCATTGGCCTGCTAAATCCAGGGTTTTGAGTTCAATCCTCAAGGGGGCCATTCTGTGTGACAGTTGTGTATGTTTCACCTTGATGCAAACCCCCGCCCCTTTGTTTATTTTAATACCCTGTAAGCCACGTCATCAGTCAAACTTCCCTCAGCACTGCTGCAGGTCTCTTTTATAGCCTCTGTCCTTCATGCCCTTGGAGATTTTTTCAAATGTCTGGGCATTTCATCTTTTGTAACAGAGTTCTGATAGCACGGATTCATCTCCCCATACAGCGATCAGATCCCGTACCTACCATTCGGTCCATACTGGAGCTCTTTTGCGATTCTGGGACTCCATCCATGGTCACCTCTGCTGATGAGCTCTGCACTCACCTGCAGATTGCCACGCTGTCCAAACAGGAAATGAGATTCAAAAGTTCGCGGGGCTTTTCCTGTCTACCTGGCCAGTGCATCTGAGTTGAGAGTGCTGTCCAGAGCGGTGACAATGGAGCACTCTGGGATAGCTCCCGGAGGCCAATACCATCGAATTGCGTCCACACTACCCCACACTACCCCAAATTCTACCTGGCAAGGTCGACTTCAGCACGAATCTCCTTGTCGGGGAATGAGTACAGAAATTGATTTTAAGAGCCCTTTAAGTTGAAAAAGATGGCTTTGTCGTGTAGACGGGTGCAGGGTTAAATCTGTGTCACACTGCTAAATTCAACCTAAACTCGTAGTGTAGACCATGGCAAAGATCAAGGGCGAGGAACACCCCCAGAAACACACAGCATGTGTATGGAGGGGGTGATTAAATACAATAAACTAATAAAAAAAATTTTTAAAAAAGGGAGAAAAGTAGAAGCTAGTCAAGCTAAGCAGATGGATACTGCAAGACTCTGTCTCTAGCCGCAGACAGCTGAGAAGGAAGTGGAGAGGCAGTGGGTTCGCCCTCCCCTATATGCCCTTGGACCGGGGAACAAGGATGTGTAGGACACAGGCACAGACACAGCAACACTGCTACCTATAAATCTCCAAATGAAAGTGCACAGGTGTGTGCACATGTAAAGCACCTACAGAGACAACTACTTGAAGAATGGTTTAGTTTTAATTGCCACAGCTCACATGGACCTCAAACCTACAAACATACCCTATCTAACTTTCGTCACAGATGCAGTCCCATGAAAAACACACACTCACATAGCACATCTTTAGCACACACAAGGCTATGCAGGATCATGGACATAGTATATTTTCATTCCTGGATTCAGGGAGTAACTCACCATGTTTACAGTGCAAATATTCATTCTTTCAAATTCAAAATTCACTTTGTGCAGTCATTCTCCAGTATTCCCTTAAATGTCAGTCTTGCTACAAATAGTCTTATCAATATACTTGACAGAATATTTGTGAATACCAAACTTAAAAGGGCACATACACAGTTGAAGTAAGTTTCCTTAAAAATATATTTATAAAACTGTATTCTGCAACTTTACCCAACTCTAGTTTCAGCCACTGTGGTCAATAGCAAAGTATTTTAAAGGAATCATTATTACTATATGGCAACAATCCCTAATGTCATTTTCCAGAGCAAGAATATAATTCAGATTCAAACTCCCAGCAACTATAGTAGGCATCAGCGCAGTGGCATTTATCCATGCAGATGCCCGACCATTGGCTCAGTTGACTAAAATAGTGAATGAATTAGTCTCCTAGGACCAAGAAACTACACAAGAGATAGTCTTGCCCCCAAAATACAATACACAGTGTGTGGACTGAAGCCAGTTTAAACAGACCTACTGTACAGCTTGAACTTTGCAGACTCAGTGGGACTGTTCTACATGGTCAAAGTTGGCGGTAGCGGGAAGTCAAAACAATCAGAACTTTACATACACATTGGGAAAATTCCATTCACGGTGTGATCTGGCCAAGACCCCAGCTTGCTCCGAAATGTAGCTTGCAACCATAGGACAGTGGTATCCACCAGTGCGACCATTATACTGTGTCTCAGCACTTCCATTACAAGTCATTTTCAGGGCTTTCTAATTCAGCCTTGAATTAGAACTTGGCATATAAAATATTAAACCAGGACCGGATATTTTTATTTAAAAACCAAACAAAATCTGTTTGCATGTTTTTGAGTTGTAGGGGTGTTCAAACAAAACAAAAAGAAGCCACAAAAGCTTCCTAATTCTGTATCTTCTCATAAAACAAAATGATTATAAATAAAAGCAATTAAATTTTACAGCCTATAAACTAGGTATGTGACTGAAAAAAACCCACAGCAAAAAACCCATGTCGTTAACATTTAAATATTGGGTGCTGGTGCTCACATATAGTAAATGCTCTCATCTGCACTGGCCAGATCCTCAGGAGAGATGGGGCCAAACTGTTTACTGCTGCCAGCGTATTATGGCTGCAAAACCTGTCTAAAGCTATGTCTAACTTTTGAGCTGGGAGCATGATTCCCAGCTCAAATAGATATACAAACCTGCCCAGTCTGCACAGATACATACTCAGAGCAGCTAGCCCATGCCACCGCTCACCACTGCCTGTGCTACCACGGCTACACTACTATTTCTAGCACACTAGTTTGCTAAGAACTAATGCGAGTAGGTCTTTGTGAACTGGATATCACACCCACAACTCACAGGATAGATGTAGCCTAAATGACCCAGAGAGAAACCCAAGGGCAAGGGTGATCCTATAGTGGTGAACATCTGATGCAGCTGATGTTTGTTCTTCACACATCCACTCTCGGCATTACCAAGTCCAGAAATTCTATCATGAGTCTTTTGGTGTTCGGTGTTCTTCTGAAAGCTCAACTCCTGGAGTCAATTACCTAAAAACCTCAGTTGTCAACAACAACAACAACAACAAGCAGTAAGTGTCTAGTCCTCTTGGTTGCCAAGAAAAGCATGAAACTACAACCACTAAAGGCTCAAACATCAGAAAGCAAATAAAAAACTTGAATGTTATTATTCTTGATTGGTTTAAATATATCTCATGATTTGGGGGGCCTTTTTTTTTTCATTAAAGAAACACATAGGTTGGCAGTACTGCCCTCTGCAGCCAGCGTAGTGGAGGGAATGAGAGAGGTCACAATTAGGATTTCCCTATACAACACTGATCCTGAGCTTTCTGCCATCATAATCAATTACAGGCCTGTGTAAATTAGGCTGCTTTAATACAGCACAAGGAAGAAGGTGTGCACAGAGCAGCACCAACTGGACAGTACAAGGATGAGCTTTAAGCCAGCTACGCACATGCCACTCACTGACATGTGCTGCGTATATGGCCAAAATGCACAAGAATTGTGCCTCGTTTTAATATTTCTATTAAAATACACTTTCAATGAATGTGTCTAGTTATTACAGCAGGAAATAGAGCTCATCCCTAGGCTCTTTAGCTAGCTCTGACAACAATCTATTGCACTACATTGGGCAAGTTGTTTACAGGCAACCTCTGTGCCTCAGTTTACCCATCTGTAAAATGAATCTCAGTAAATATTTACATATCAGGGCTTTGAGATTCTTAGTTATTTGTAAAGTACTTTGATATCTTAGAATAGAAGGTACTATATGACTGCAGAATATTAACTATCATCTCTATTAAGCAGGGAGGATAAAATTGATGTTTTTAAATTAAAAAGCAGATTTTTTTTCATTTAAATTAAAGTAGGTTTCTTTTTTAAAAGAAAAAACTATTTAAATTTGTAATTATGACCATCTATACATTAGGGCCTAAACCTACCATACACTATTAAAATCAATTCATTAATAAAAAGTAATCTTTAAGCAGTATATTTGGTGACAAGTCACTGGCTACGCAGCTAGACCCAGTCTGCTGAAATGCTAAACCACCTTTTGAGAGCAGTAGCCCCTTCTCCAGGTGCAGAGAGAATATTTTTCCTCATTTCAGCAAAGAGAGGGAGGTTGTAGACCTGCCTGGGGAAGTCTTCACCTGCGAAGTGCCCTTTGCGGATGAAAGAGGGTGCCTTTTTTTGAAGTTTTCTTTTCTTTCTTTGAGGCAAGGGGCTGTGGCATGTAGCGGAGTCGGCATCTGGGTCTGAAGCTGATCCTAAGGACTTCTGGAGGAGGAGCAGTTCTAATCTCAGCTCCTTGTCCTTATGTGCCCTGGATTTTAGTTTGCTGCAGTGGGCACATTTTGGGGGGATGTGGGACTACCCCAAACATTTTATACATTTTGAATGGCCATCTGAGAGGGGAATGGCATCATTGCAGATAGAGAAGCGCATGTCAGAAGCAGCTGCTGCTGACAGGAATGAGAAGCTGGGCGGGGGAAGAGTTGGTTTAAAGAGAGAAAAAGGTAGGAGAAATGGTATCTAAGTACTACTGGGAAAACTAACTAACAAGGAAGGTATTTGAACAAAGGGAGAGAAAAGTCTCTAACAAGTCTGCTGAGCTCCATCTCAGGTCGGGGATGGTAGAGAAGGAACTAGGAGACTGATCGTGCACATGTACTATTGAGGCACGCTCAGTGCGTGGGACAGGCTCTGCACGTGCACAATGGGTACGAGTACTGCTGTCAAAATCTCCGAGCGAAGGCACAGAGACGCACCAACACCCTGGAGTGGAGCACCCACAGGAACATCTCTCTCGAAGAACCTAAAAGTCACAAAAGCTAAACAAAATTAAAATTGATTATTTAAAATCATGGTTCCCTGCTTGTTGATTTAAATCGTGATTAAAATCTGTGATTCAGGTAACTGATCTGAAACAATCCACACTGCTATTAATCATTGAAATGGTTCATAATACAAATGGACAAGACAAAATAGGCTAACTTCTACCCTCAGATACACAATCAGTTTCCAGGGATGACCTGCTCTCATATTTGAGGACTTAATAGAACCCTAAAAGTAGACTTTGTGGCAAGTATAATTACAGCTTTAAGCCTCAAACAGTCTCTCATCAGTAACTTCATAAGTTCCTCCACCACTTT
Organism: Chelonoidis abingdonii; assembly: GCF_003597395.2. Lineage (NCBI taxonomy): Eukaryota > Metazoa > Chordata > Testudines > Testudinidae > Chelonoidis > Chelonoidis abingdonii. Next base: position 180,467,334 of record NC_133770.1, on the reverse strand, counting down.
AAAAAAAAAAAAAAGCCAACATGAGTGATTTTGGTGCTGAAGTAAAGGACTGATAGCATTATCCTCCAGTATTGTACCCTCATGCTGACAACAAACCTCTCATACTGCAGCTGTACTTCACTATTCCTACTATTAGAGAGAGACCGAGACTCCTGAGCAAAGAATTACACCAATCTGTAAACTTATTTTGTAATGCGCACAATCTCATTAATGAAAAAAAATATTTTGATGCCTATGAATATAAACTGCATACAAATACAGCCTAACACAACGACATAGGCACTGCAGATTATAAAGTAAATAAAAAGTAGTAAATATATCACAATTGATATATAATCCATGAAATTGATACAAACACTAATATATCTAAAATGAAGTGCAAGAATTTTCAAACAATAACGACAGAGTGTGATCAATATTATGAAACAAGTGGTCATATAGAAAAGACCAATATTCCAATCACTTTTAATATGATCCAAGAAATTCTACCAAAACAGCATTTGTATCCTTGTAGCTTATTTTATAAAATAATTTTTCAGAACATGAAGCTTCAGTCAAGTCAATGTAAAAAATCCTTGACTTATTCATACACACCTTCACTAATTTCTCATTGTGCAACTACATTAGATGCAAATTCCCTCCAGGATCCTGTCAGGCTGCATATTTTACAAGCTTTGCTCCTCATCTTGCAATTCACTGTACATGTACTCTCTGCTGCAAGTCTTTTGCTCCTGATACTGCAATTGAATCGCATGGGCAGACCCATGCTCCTGTGCAGAACTTTATACATGCTCAGTATATTTTAGATGGTTCTCCCACTATGGCTCCACTCGTGCAAACAGATCTAAAATGACCTTGTTGTCTATTCAGACACACTTTGACATAAACAGGGCGCTGCACAGATGCAAGGGTTCATCCATGCACACCCAATTGTATGATCTGGGCCATAGTGAACAAACCACGCAAAATGTAATAAGTGTGTGTAGGGGGGTGTTTGTTCCTCCAAACCTTTTCCTGACCAACAGCTGGCCTTTTTCAAAAACAAACAGTTTTTAATAAAAATCTACTAATCTTTTTTCTGATGTTTCAAACAAATGGGGAAAAAGACCTTATTTTTTAAATAGAAAAGTTTCTACTTATTCAGTTTTATTTTTTCCCTTTTCTCCCCCATTTTCTTCTCTATTTCCCTCTTTCACAGGCAAAATGAAAAAAGGGAGATAAAAAAAATATAACTAAAATCAACCTTAACACTTGCAGGTTTTTTTAAATAAAAAAAGTTTTGAATGTTTTCCATGAAATATAATTTACCATTTTTGATCAGCTCTAATACATAGCATGCAGAGTGCAATTTGCAACAGGTCATAACTCTGAAATCAAAACCAACATTTGCAAGAACACATCAGAAAGGCACATCCCACCAATGAAGGTTATTTTCAAGCTAAAGTTTCAGCTTTCTACCACCAACTGTTTTTGTATTAGGGCTGTTCGAAAAAAGGTCACTAGTAATATTCACCTAGATAAAAAGATCAGCACACCTGTTTTGCTGGGGTTTGTTTGGGTTTTTGGGGTTTTTTGGGGGGGAGGTGGTGGTAAAATATGGTTTGTTAAATATTGTAATTACAGATTTCACTCAATTTATTAAAAAGTCACCAGAAACTAGATGTAGTGTAAGAATGCTCACTCTGTAATATAATATGCTGTTAAATTTGGAAATCTGATTATTGTATTACTGTATAATGTTTCTCTAAACAAGAGCTCACTGTTGTAATGACTATTGTTTTGTCTCGGATACCTACATGGCAAGGATTTGTAAAACATTAAACTTCCTAAATAAACAGTAAAAAAGAGTCACAAGTATTTCTTGTCCCTACTCTCTGTGCTAAAAAACTTAAATAGTTTCTGCTTAAACTTTAACAAATTTAAAAAACAAAAATCATCAGGCAGCCACCAGACTGTGAAAATCTGAACTCAAAAGGGAGAACATGTCACCAAGTCATAAGCAAATAAGAACTGATCTTAACTATGGGAGATGGTCCTATTATGTTATCTCCAGCAATAGCAGATAAAAGTCCTTAGATACTAAATTACAAAACTGCTCTGTAGGAAAGGGGAAGGGGAGTGAAAGGCAAACAAATGGTTCCAAACTCAGATTTGGTGGATGTAATGGGCAGAACTTACCACTACCGCACCCGCTCAAGCTACGATGCAGCATCACAGGGGTTGTTCTACTCTAGTGCCCCCTACTCTCTGCCATTCTGGTTCTACAGCAGTCTGAGGCTTTCATGGCCCAGCCAAGTCACTTTTCAAGTTCAGGCCTCTTCTGGCGTAATAGAAAATTCCAAACAAAAAAAAAAATACAAAAAAAAAAAAGTCTAATGGCATGTATTCTTGGCCTTTGGCTTCTTTGTCTCTTCTAATCCTAAGGTTTTTACTTAGGCTCTTGCTGTAGGAAGGGGAGGGAAACTCATGCCAGAGGGAGGGGCAGAGCATGTATCTGATTCCTGGTTCCCAAGAAAAATGCCTCCTAGCAAGGATCCCCATTGCCCACAATGCACGGCTGTATCTTACAGGAGCATTTGAGCTCTGTAGCTGAGTGATATCGTGAGTAAGCAGTAGCAAAACTACAAAACAGCAACTGTTTTTTGAAACAAAAAATTAATTCTTTTGTTTTGTTTATGTTAGTGTTAAGTGTATTGCAACTCTAAGAGCGCTAAGTATTTTTTTAGCATTTGTGTATACACATAATTTCTTTAAAAATATGTTTAAATTTTATACTTATCAAGTAGATTTAATTCTTTATAGAATATGGTTACCCTGCATTTCACTCCAGAATGGGAATACGTGAATTCTTATCTGTACAGTACAGCAGTTACTGATGCATTTGGTTATGTACTGTACCCTTTGTAATATAGGCAGCAGCACTCTGGCACACACACTGAAATGTAACCTGCCTAGACACCACACAGTCAGGCTACTTTACTCATTCTTCCACTCATTTATTCATCCACCAAGCTATTCATTTTGCAATGTTCTTTTGTCTCCCACTCATTTACTCATCTGTTTACCAACCCTGTCTACACAGACTCAAAACTTTCCCATTCACTCACTCACCCAACATGGGTGCGTGACCCCACTCTCTGGCCAGTCCGTAAACCTGGCTCACCACGGCTCTCTTTACCACTACGGCATGTAGACCAGATTGTCACTGCCTGGATTCCACTAGCTTCCACACCACAGGAACACAGTCTAGAGCTGTCTGCCATCCAGCCCATCTCCCAAAATCCACAAGGGCCATGAAGTTAGTCAGTGCAGACAACAAAATATGCTGACCAGATTAGGACAGACCACCTAATTAAACCCACCTTGAACTCTCACCAGATTGTGGTGGACGATGCCTCTCGTTCTGGAAGCACCTGGGTGCTCCAAAAAAATGCCAGAGGTACAAACTGGAGTCCATTGTACCCAACAAGGGCAATTCAAGCTCCTTGTTCTTTAGATTCACCTCCCGCTTAGACCTAAGAAAAACCTCAGCAATTGTACATCAGCAAACTGTCCAATCTCCTAAAACAGCAGATTATAAAGGCACTGCGTGTTGCACAGCTCCTATGCTTACCCACAACTATGTGGGCCCTCCAAACTGTGTCATGCCCCATGCAAATTAATGGAGTACCTGGGCAAGAGACTGGATTCTCTCTCCACATACTGTCTAAAGGCAAAGAAATTCAGAGCTAAAACTAAACACACTGGGCCCAGTTTTGCTGCCCTAAAATACGCAGGTGCAATTTCTTTCAGTCTCACTGGCCAAATTCCATGTGTACCACAGAACTGAAATCAAGTCCACTGCTCAGTGGTGCCAGGCAATAACAAAGGTACACCTAACGGACACTAGGGGGAACTCCCCACTGCACATGGCTATCCTGGAGCATTCATTCAACATAGCGGGTTCTCCCACATGGAGTAAAGCCAGCTCCACTAGCTAGGATATTGCAGCAGAAAAGCTCCTGCATGGGGGAGCATTCCAGAGGCAGGAGGGGCACGACCAGGATGGTTCTGTGCCCCAGTAGTTCTTGGTGTCACAAGGTTTATAACAGCTATTGCAGCAAAGAGGGAAAGTTAGAGCATGCTGCAGTGTGCTCCAGGATGATCTAAGGGGCTGCTCTGGCCCCATGAGCCCTAATGTAAGGAAGGTACAAAGGCTCCCTTTTATCCCTGCTCAGGCTTTGCACTGAGGCAGATTTGAGCCCCTCTCCCAGTGTTTTTAATTCACCAAACTGTGCATAGGTATGGCAGGGATCTCCCAAACAGTAGGTATTTCTATATAGCATACTCTACAGCCTACATTATATAGAAAAGATACAACTATGTTATTGCACAACTGAATTTGTCCCACCACTCTCCATTGTTTGGGGAATTTTAAGCTTTCCTTATTTACTTTTTTATGATATATTATTATGTGTCCAAGACAAAGAGGGTGATACTTTAGACAATATGATTGACTTCTATGTGGCAACATCTGCTTGCTGTGCAGAATTGGGAGTCACAACTCCCAAACTCTCAATCCCATTTCCTAACCCTTTTGTCTCCCTGCTGCATCCTGTGAACTCTCTGGGTCAAAGACTCTCTTCTTTGTTATGTATTGGTACTACACCTACCACAACAGGGCCTTCATCCTTAACTATGAGTCTTAAGTACTACAGCAACACAAATAGGAAAAAAGCTTCTAAAGAGGACAAAAAAAACATATATAAAGACAGAAATATATTAAAATGCTGGTTTCAAATTATCCATTACACATACTAGAGACCCAAAGAGCCTTTACTGTTTTATTGTAGATTTTTTTATGGTATGCAGGGACAAGAGAGGAGATATTAGATCACTGGGGGCCCTTAATCAAGTGCATATTCACCTGCAGGGCATAGAATAAATGACTAGCAACTCACATTTGCAAATATTCAAAATACCAGAACGTGTGTTGTTGCTTTCTAAACCTCAGCTCACCTGAATTTCAGAAGACTTTAGAGATAACACAATTGTGCTTACCCACCATTTTTCTGTTTCCTGCATTTTACCAGTATGCACGGCAATTCCTGCTTTCCTGGGTGGTGACTGATCACTTCTGAGACATTTCTCCACAACACCCAACAAACCTATATCCACCAAGAAAGTGTATTGCAATGAATAGACGTATTAATACCAGCTTGACCCCACACCACTTCAGACTATGGAAACTTAATAGAAGTACCTGGCTTTGGCTCTACATTGTGATTGTGACTCTGGAGTTTTACAACAGGAAGGCAGAGGAAACATATTATGTATTTTATTGTAACATTCTGGCATGGGTTCCATAAAGAGGAAAATCCAGTTGATCAGAGGTCTGATTCTATAGCCCTTAAAAGGGATAAGGTCTCTTGAGTAATTCCTTCACACAACCTTTTACTTCCTATTTGGCTTCTTCTCCGTGTGTCTCAGTTTCCCAGCCCCAAAACATACACACCCACCCTTGCACTGTCAGCCTGATTGTCACTGTGCCTAGGATGTCTTCTTTTACCTGATCACTCTGTCTTCAAAATAGCCAAATGCTGAGATCTAGACCACTGCCGTTCTAAGGGTACATTTACACAGCAATTAGACACCCACAGCTGGCTTATGCCAGCTGACATTGGCTCACGGGGCTTAGTCTAAGGGCCTGTTTAACTGTGGTATAGATGTTCAGACTCAGACTAGAGCCCAGGTTCTAGGACCCTGCAAGCGAAGGGTCCCAGAACTTGGGCTCCAGGCCAAGCATCTAACCCACAATTAAACAGCTCCTTAGCCCAAGCCAGCTGGCATGGGCCAGTTGTGAGTGTCTAATTGCAGTGTAGACATGCCCTGAGTAAGCAGTGGCCTAATGGTTTGCCTGGATGCGTTACCCAGTAACAAGCCAGCAAGGTCATTGCAGTATTTTAGGGTATGTCTACACTGCGGGGGGAGTAGAAGGACGTGCAGCAGCAAGTCTCAGATGCTGGGTAAACTGATTTAGGCTTTCACCATGGGACTAAAAATAGCAATGTCAACATTCTGGCTCAGGATGCAACTCTTGCTCTGAAACCCAGTTTCCAGGGGTGGGAGAGGCTCAGAGCCCAGGCCCAAACATATGCACTGCTATTTTAGCCTCATAGCATGAGCCCCACAAGCCCAAGTCAGTCGAGCTGAGCTCTGAGTCTTCCTGCCCCAGGTCTGTTTTCCAGTGTATCCTAAGTAATAAGCTATCCCAGGGCACTTCTCACACTACCCTGGGAGCAGTTCTACTTAACCTGTTTTTGTAGTACCCTAGTCACAAGCAATCTGGGTACGTCTACACTACCCGCCGAATCGGCAGGTAGCGATGGATCTGTCGGGGATCGATTTATCGTGTGTAGTGTAGACGTGATAAATTGATCCCTGATCGCTCTCCTGTCAACTGCTGAACTCCAGCTCGGCAAGAAGTGGAAGCAAAGTTGACGGGGGAGCGGCGGCCGTCAATTCCATGCCGCAAGCACACAAAGTAAGTGATTCTAAGTCGATCTAAGATATATCAACTTCAGCTACACTATTCTCATAGCTGAAGTTGTATCTTAGATCAATTTCCCCCTCCATCCCCAAGTGTAGACCAGGCCACACAGTGTTTCTTTTTCACCACATGAACCTTTAGCTTCAGTTTCCCAACAACATAGCAGGACACAGCCCAGCTATACAGCAGAAGGAACCTTCTACAGCTTTCTGAGTTTCCCTTTTACTTCTTGCTCCTTCCAATTATGTATCCGCCCCATTACTAAGCCAATTACCTAATTAGCCCAATTATTGCTTCCAAGTGTCCATTATCCCCACCAATAACAGGCTGATTGATTTCAGTTAAGCCTGTAGCTTTCTCTGTGCTGCAGTTGATTATGTGCTACAACTAGCACTCCATCACATTCTCCTATCTATTTTACCATCATAATAGTTTAATGGCTCCTTAATTACAGACCAGCTCATACAATACCTTGTCCCCATCCCTCAAAATCCCTCCTTAGCATTCACTTTTGTGAAGGCCAAAGCTGTTAAAATCCTTTTCCCACTGACATAGTAGCAAACCAGAAAAAAGTTATGTGAGATTTTATCTCACTAGACTGCAAGCAATTTGGGACAGGCACTGCATTATCTTCTATTATACCGTGCCAAGCACACAGGGTGCTTAAAAAGTTTTGCTTGCATTGCAGTAGCCTCTAGACCTCATTTTGGTTGAGCTCCATTGTGCTACCCACTGTACAAACATACAGTGAGACCCAACCCCTCCCTCAGTGCGTGTTTTGTCTCTTTCACCAATTAGACTATAAGCTCTTCAGGAAAAGGAAAGAGGCCAAAGTAGTAACAACAATTCATAGGATCCGAATGAAACATTGTACTGGAGAATTGTGAAGTAGCCCTTCAAGATTGTGAGTGGCATCTGCTCACCCATTTCAGTCTTTTTGTTCAGGGAGAAAATATACCATACATTTTTCATTAAGGGCTTACTTGACTTCCAGTACTTTTCAATTATGAATGCCCCAGATTTTAAAATAGCTAGAGAGTTGGTTAAAAAGAAAGTCAAAATATTACAGTTCAAAAAGCCACACACAGTAATTACTTCAAGAAAGACATAGACCAAAAACAATGGCTTATGCTCTTGTTTACCTTCCTCAGCTTTCATATGTCCCATTTGATGGAGCAAAGAAAATCAAAAGTAAATGACACGGGGACACTGCAGCAACAATGCACTCCATTCTGTAGGAGAAGGAAAAACAGATGCTAATCTTGTTCTCGTACAACACAACGTATAGGCTCAGTATAATAGTGTGGGAGAAAGCAAATATAACAGGAATTTTTTTAAAATAACCCACACACATGAACAACTATTTATAAATCTGTCATTACAGGAAAATGAAGCAGTAAATTTCCTCTGCTGAAGGTCAATTGAAACTGCTACCAAAAAGGATTAGATACAAATCCCATTAGGGTCAACTCCTATCAACTTAAAAAGTTAGAGCCCAGAGCATGTAATTTGGAAAAAACAAACATTTCAGCCCTGTGTTGTCATGCTGCCCCCTTACTCTCTTTTCCACTCAAAGTGAGGTAGAAACTGCATTACTGAGCTTTTTAAATTATTGGCTGATGTGGACTGAAGTCCTTGAATGGAATATTGTTTCCAGGACGTAAGGAATTCCCAGCAATGCATTCCAGTGAACAGGCTGATTTTAGCATTACCAGGAAGCTCATCCAAGGGCGGTGAGCAATAGGTCTGCATACAAATCCAACAATTTTGCTTATTCCTCTTTTGTGCAAATATTATAAAAATTAAGATCTGGACACTTTTAAAACATCAGTAGAAGCTGTTTAATTTTAAGGCATGGCCCAGCTCTTATTATTCCCACTTGCTGCAGAAACATCACCAGCTGTTCAGCTTCTCTCTCTCTCTTTAGGTAGAAAGTAGTGAGCATTAGATGTCAGGGAAGGCAACATGAGCGAGCAACATTCAAATCCTGTATTTTAAGAGAACTATGAAACAACCAAAATCCAGAAAAATTCAAGGCTCTGACTACTCCACTTTTTCTAGATCAGGCTACAGTGCCATTAGTATTGTTGGCTCTGAGCCACAGAAGTGAGAAAAAGAGCAACTGGACACATGAAGAATGACCAGATAAAACTTTTACATTTACAAAAACAGAATAAAACATCTGGCTGGGATCACTGTATCAATTGCACCAGTAAAAATGACAATGCTATTCAAACTATTCCAATTGGGAAAAGCCTCAAGCTCAGGCTGGTTCCAGAACTCTGTAAACATTTTGTGGACATTTTGGCCTCTTCCTTAGCAAAGTTCTTCAATTAATTTTAGACCACCAGCATTTTCTAGAAGGAGACATTGGGAGGCCTATAAAATTTACTTTTCCCTTGTCGTTTCAACTGATAGTAGTCTTCACTTCCTGACTTCACTGCCTGATCTTATAGAGAGGTGCTGTATGGCAGAAAGGCATAAAATTAACAACTAATTGCTAAGTTCAACCATGAACCTTAGGATAAGAGAGCTATTATCTCACTGTTGCTGGTACCATACACTCATCTTACTTGGGACATGCCAGTGGAGGGCCTATTACTGTCCAGATTAAGCAAGTTGTGATGATGTATCCCACAATACTTTATGGGAATATGACATAACTGAAATATGTTTTATGCTACATGTGGGATGTAACATATCTCTGTAAAGGTTATGGTCTACTGAATCTATTCTTCCAATTTGTACACATGTATCATTTTTGTACTTGAAGTAATGAATATTGGCTGTATACTTGCTTGATTTCTAAGTAAGCTTTGTAAGGCTTTTGGTCAGCTTCTTTAGAAAGGAATTTGCAAAGTTAAGTGCCCAACCAAGAAGCACTTAAGGAACAATGGAACTTGGAATGCTCCAATCCACATACGAAGTCTACTTGAGGACGTTCAAGGTAGCATATGAACAATGGCTGCTACCTGTAGTTCTGAGTCATGCATGGACATGTGGCTTGCCCATGTGACTCCAAAACTCCATCTTGGAGCTGGACTTTGCATAGAAGAGAGGAGAGGGTCTCCACCCACAAGAGAAAGTCTATTTAAACCAAGGGTTCTCAAACTGAGGGTTGAGACTGCTCAGGGGATCACAAGGTTATTACATGGGGGGTTGCAAGCTGTCAACCTCCACCCCAACCCCTGCTTGCCTCCAGCATTTATAATGGCGTTATATATAATAAAAAGGTGTTTTTAATTTATAAGAGGGGGTTGCACTCAGAGGCTTGCTATGAGAAAGGGGTCATCAGTACAAAAGTTTGAGAGTCACTGATTTAAACCCATGGGAGACCCCTCCATTTGGTCTTCAGTTGGCTTGAGAGATAGCTTCTCCACCCCAAGGATATCCAAAAGAAACTGGAACAAAGGACAATAACCACAGGGGGTGTAAGTGATTACTGGATCCAGACTAGAAGGAGACTAGTCTGTAAAAGGCAGCTTACTGGTGAGGTTTTTATCTGTACTCAGTTGTATTACTGTATTACACTTAGATTTGCGTGTTTTATTTTATTTTACTTGGTAATTCACTTTGTTCTGTCTGTTACTATTGAAATCACTTAAATCCTACTTTCTGTATTTAATAAAATCCCTTTTTACTTATTAATTAACCGAGAGTATGTATTAATACCTGGGGGGGGGAGGCAAACAGCTGTGCATATCTCTATCCATGCTATAGAGGCCAAATAATTTATGAGTTTACATTGTATAAACTTTATACAGGGTAAAATGGATTTATTTGGCTTTAGACCCTACTGGGAGTTGGGCATCTGAGTGTTAAAGATAAGAACACTTCTGTAAGCTGCTTTCAGTTAAGCTACAGCTGTTAGGGGACACAGTTCAGAGCTGGGTCTGGGTTTGCAGCAGGCATGGCTCAAGCCAGGCAGGGCACTGAAGGCCTAAGCTGACAGGGCAGGAAGACAGGGGCAAAAGTAGTCTCGGCGCATCAGGTGGCAGCTCCCAAGGAGGGGTACTGTTACCTAACCCGTCACACAAGTGTCTTAATTAAGGGATGTCTCTTTAAAATAAACCCGTAAAAGATTTTAAAGTTGCTTTCCTGAGTCAGGACCTTAACAGTGTACATACTGGGGGGAGGGATAGTTCAGTGGTTTGAGCATTGGCACTTATTTTCAGTGGCACTCACGCTGCCCGGGTCCTGGCCATCGGTCTGGGGGGCTCTGCATTTTCATTTAATTTTAAATGAAGTTTCTTAAATATTTTAAAAACCTTATTTACTTTACATACAACAATAGTTTAGTTATATATTATAGACTTATAGAAAGAGACCTTCTAAATATGTTAAAATGCATTACCGGCACACAAAACCTTAAATTAGAGTGAATAAATGAAGACTCAGCACAGGACTTCTGAAAGGTTGCCGATCCCTGCTTTAGGCATTGCCATTAACTATCACTAAAATATACTGGTCCCCTGAAAAACATCCCAGTTAAGCCAGCCACACTAATACAGGACATCTAATGGGAACATTTAGTCTGCAATTAATTTGCACAATATATAAGGTCTTTTGTGTTCATTCTAAATGATGGATGCCATATAAATTTTAAGCAATTATTCAAAATGTAATTTATATATCAGAGATATTTATTGGCCTGTGACCCTCACTGGCCAGTAGTTCTCCAAATATTAATTCAGATGCCAACATATTTGCACTCATGTTACAAATATAACTAAAAAAGTTGAACTCCAACATTGCTAAGGTCAGATCACACAGACAGGCAATATGCAACACCTGTATTTCATTGCTCCTACAACTTGCCTTTAACATCGTGTATCTACAAACTTCAAATTCTTGAGGAGACATGCTCTCCTTCCACCGTGAGAAAGCTTACTTTTTACTTGAATAAGTAGTATGTATGTGCATGACAGGGGAAGGATCTGCATATTTTGTCTATTTCTCCACAAACTGACTATCACTTTTCCTTTCCTGACTAGATCAGGGCTTTTGCATGCACCATTTCTAATAAAAAACAATGAGTCTTCTGCTTTGGTTCACCACTATTGCACTTAGAGCCATCTCTAGTACAGGTAGTATAAGCAAAGACAGGGAAAAGGGAACATTGAAGGATATCATATAAGCTCTCTTGCGATGCTGAAATTCTTTTTATAGATTGTAAAAGCAGCTAAATGAATTTTTCTCTAGTTATGCTGAAGAGCAGGTGTAGCTATGGATGGCCCAACTGTGCTCAGCAGGTAGCTAATTAATGGAACATCATAAGAAGATGTGTTTAATTTGTTCAGGTGACAAGTTTATAAAGCAGGCCTATGAAATGAACATTGCACAAGCAAACACTCTTAAATATGAAGAAAGAAAATCAAAGTGCATCATACATCTCAGTCTTATACACAGGAAACTCTGCATGCTTTAGATCCAGTAATAATTTGTCTCCCTTGCCTTTTTAAAGGAATTTTTTGTTGTTGTTTTGAACCACACTTACAGTGCAAGTGAAACCACAGCAGTTTTATTAATCTACAACCCAGAACTAGCTTCTTTCAGCAGCCTTATAAAATGGACTCCAAGCTTGAGTCCATACTCTGAAATACTACTTTAATGAGGGAGAACAAAGAACATTATGATCAGTTGAGAAGTATATTAATATCATTTCTTTTTAGACATTTTTTTCAGCCTTCCTTCCCACACACCTCAGAACAGACTCTATTGACCACTTACTCACGGAACAGTCAAAAAAGCTTGATGGGACACCACCCAATTTATCTTTGTGGTACAAACTCATTAGTCTGTCTCAGAATGAGGCAACTATTTCCCTGTGCTCTGTAGGGGAGGGGCAAGACACACCTGTCTACCTAGCTAATCAGGTCAAAAATGCTTAATCCACAAAGGAATGGCTGTCTTTCAGTGTGATGCTTCCTAGGGGTATGCAGGGTTGAGAGGCACTTGGCTACCTTGTCCATGCCTACCAGGAGTCAGCTCCCCACCTCCACTGGCCACAGGCAACACAAGCACTTCCCTGTAGGCCTCATAAGTCCTTTTGTTTCTCCACAGGCTAGCAGTAGGTACACCCAAACCCTCAAGCATCTCCCTGGAGTGTCCAATCTCTGTTCCACTGGACACTCACAGTATTCACAAATTCACTCTTTCCACAGAAACAGTACACCCCAGCTCTGCCAATTTCACCACTCTGTTAACCCATAGCACTTAGATATCTTTACAGTGAAATCAAAGTGTTAGGGGGATGGATAGCTCAGTGGTTTCAGCATTGGCCTGGTAAACCCAGGGTTGTAAGTTAAATCCTTGAGGGGGCCACTTAGGGATCTGGGGCAAAAATCCTGCTAGTGAAGGCAGGAGGCTGGACTCCATGACCTTTTAAGGTCCCTTCCAGTTCTAGGAAATAGGTATATCTCCTAATATTATTATTATATGTAAGTTTATTTAATTAAGCCTAGAGATTCAAATAGTAGAAAGTAGACATATGGAAAACAAATGGTTACATATGAAACAAAAATCATAACACACATTCTAGAACGTAAACTTAATTAACAAGATCCTTTCAGGTCTTGTAGAATATAGCTCACCCAAAATACTTGCAGCATTTTAGCCAAGCTGGCTGCAATCCTCCTTTCATGAGAAAAGTACCCTGCCAGCTTGTCTCTTAGGTGCAGGATTCAGTGTGTTTCCTGACATTCCAAAATATGCCAGAACAATCCTCTGGCATCTTTCAGAAACAAGATACCCCTTGCTGTTTGTTTCACCTTGTAGATTTTGTACTCCACTCTGTATGCAAATAGGCATACAGGGAGAGGCATATAATGCACGGTACCCAAATGGCCGGACAGGGAGATAGGTGTCTGTTAGCTCCTGTCTCAAAGGAACATGTCCCAGGCATGTCACCTTCTGGTGACCTACTACTTAACTCCTAGACCTAAAGAATATAATTTTCAGTATAGAGATGTAAGTCCTTAAATATTATCCATACCTACATTTCACAATGATTATGACCAATAGGGGGTTACTGGCTCTTGGTTAGAGACCTTACATCAGAGATTTTCAAACCGTGGGACAGAACGTTCAGGGCGGTGAGCAGCAACACTATCCCCGCCAGGCAGGGCTCAGGGGAGAGGCAGCACCACCTCCGCTCCGACTCATGTCAGTGGGTCACCAAGCCTATGGGTCAATGTCAACCATCTGCCACCACTGTGCTGATTTCCACTCCTGGCAGCCTCTGCACCCAGTGCTGGCTCCACCTCCAAAGACCATCACACGGGCCTTCCCCCAACCTGGAAATCCAAGGGGAGTGAGGCAGGTATTGTGCCTATTTTTGTCTGGGTTGGGGGGTGAGGGGGGTGCAACCAAAAGTTGTAACTTGGGGGGGAGGTGCCCAGCATGAAAAAAAGTGTGAAAACCACTGCCTTTCATGCTACTTTTCGGTGAACAGTTGTGCAGCTATCTGACCCAGCAGATCCCTGTAAAGCCCTAGGCACCCCTTGCCCTCTTCCAGTTGGCACCAAGGGGTCCCTGGGTCACATGCAGGTAATGAGTTTCTGAAAGATGCTCCCTAAGAGGAGACACACTTAAATACGATACAGTCAGAGAACGTTTGTTTATACATCATTAGAAGGCCTAAATCATACAACATAGAAGAGATGAAGATGGCATATACCGAAATTGTGTTACTCAAAATCATCTACTTCATGCTGCTGAAAGCTTAGTTAGAGAGAGACAAGGTCTTCTAAGCACCATTCTTAGACACATTCCCACTGTGTACGACAGACCAAAAGCACACACAACACCTTTCACCTTTTGGCTCAACTTATTTACCCTGCCCTTTCGCCATTCACCCTGAGTCCTCCTCCCTTTCTTTGTGGCTGCATCACTCATGTACCTGGCTATCCCAAAACATATGTTTTAAACACATGTGATATAGTCAGTACTTATGCACTGCTGGAGAATTTCAATTCCTTGCTTGTGGATATGTCCATTATTATAAGTGAATTTTCACTTCCTTCTGTGCAGTTTTCACATTTGTACTCCACAATAACTTAATTCTTGTATAAGGAGACTGCTTCATAGTCAAACTGCCCAAATACACACCTTTGATTTTTCTTACTGAGAACAGTTTTGGTCATCCAGGCAGGAAGCATACAAAATGATATGAGACTTAGCTAGCCAATCACCCACTATGCATAGTGAGAGGCAAATATTCTATATTGGGTGGCCAAACATACTGACTCTCCAAACCACATGTGACAATCTTCAGAAATTTGAGAGCTGGGGCACCGCTGCTGAGGCTCGGGACGCCAGCCTCATGGGAGGTGCCTACTAGGGATTGGGACTTCAACCCTGCTCCTGCTGAAGCCTTGAGTCCCGGCAGGTGTGCCCGCAGGGCCATAGGTGCCAACTCCGTGGGTGCTCTGGGCTGTAGCACCCACGGGGAAAAATTAGTAGGTGCTCTTCACTCACCAGCAGCCAAGCTCCCCGACCCACCTCCTCCTCCGCCACCTCCTACCCTGAGTGTGCCTCGTCTCCACTCCTCCGCCTACCTCTCAGTGCTTCCCGCCCAGCCACCGCGAAACAGCTGTTTGGCCGTTCCGGGGTGGGGGAGAAGCGTAATGTGCTCAGGGGAGAAGGCGGGGCCGGGGCAGGGACTTGGGGAAGGAGTCAGAATAGGGAGGGGGTGGGGCAGGGGCAGGGCCTCATGGAAGGAGTGGAGTTGGGGCAAGGCCAGAGGCAGAGGGGGATTAAGCATCCACCAGCAGGAGCTGAAGCTGGCACCTATGCACAGGGCTGAAGCCCCAAGACTCCCCTCCCCGCTGGGCAAAAGCCCTATTCCACCGCCCTGCTGCAAGGCAAAGGTCCTGGGCTACCCCGCCTCCCAGTCTAGTAGGCAGAGAATGGAGGGAGGAAGGGTAGGGGGTGCTCCACAAGCCCCACTTTAATTATAATGGTTTGCGAGCCCAAGAGAATAGGTCATAGGCAACTTTCATTGAAATACATTTGCCTGGAAATTTTCAAGTAACTGACAACTGATAAAAATCAAAACCTTTCTGTTGATAATTCACAAAGAGCTGGGACTCAAGGTTTGCACCTCCTAAGGGGCCAGATTCGGCCACTCTTACCCATATTGAGTATTACTTTATTCCTCAAACAGCATCAGTTACATCAATGGGGTTACTTGCAGAACAGATGTGCTGTAACTCAACAGGAATAAAAGTCCAGAATGTGACTCTAAAAACTATGTATTTCTGGATTGATGAAAACTATTCTAAACAGTAAGCCAGCCAGCCAAGTATTTACACTTTGATTTTCACTAGTTCTGTTGATTTAAAATAAAAGATGGCTGAGAAAAGAAAAAAGAAGAGTCCTGATTTATTCAGAGTCCTTTAATTTTATCAACTGTTAAGAGAACCAATGGTATAAAACCAAGTTTTCCCCATTCTAAATTGGTAAGGTCCAAAACCACGAATATATACATTGCTAGCTAGAAAATAAAGTGCCAATGATTGTTAACTTAATTTTGGACAGTCAACTATATGTTATTAAAATAGAGACTCAGCAGTGAGAAAAGACAGGCTTCAGCTGCTTTGTGCGGGGTTAAATTAGCACTAGCTTTATGAATAAGAGATTTGATAATGCATATATTTATATTAGAATACTTAGATTTGACATTTCAATTTACTTTTTGTCAAACTGGTATAAAAGTGGAAACGTACAAATCACCACCACAGAAACAAATACCAGAGTTATAAATTTGCTATTTACGAGGGGTTGAGAGAGTTGTTTGTTTTTTGTGGCAATAAGAACCTACGTCTGACTTAATTTTGTTGTTTTGGAAGAGGCTAGATTGACAGCCTTGGAATGCTCAATTCTCCATATCAGCATATATACAGAATAAGTACAGCAGAAATAACAGCAGTGAAAGTTTCTCCATACTAGCCCCCAAATGGTCCTACTCAACCCATGTCCTGGAGGTTGACCTTTAATGATAAGAGAGGTCAGTTCAGTTCAGTCTCTGTGCCCATTCAAGCAAGAGCCTCTGTTGTCTGAATGCAAAAGAGGGTGCTAGTTAGGATGTCAACATTAACCACCATCACCTAGAGACTGGACTGAGCCCACTAACTTATTTCTTCTGGCCATTGGGAATCCCATCTAATGGCAAGGTCTTTCAGACTACAGCTGTGCAGAGGAAGGTAATTCCATTTCGTGAAAGTGTTGACATTTTGAAATCTGGTTTCATTATGAATGGAATGAAAACTAAAAAATTGGAAGTTTTGCACAAAAGGGAATAGTGCTCCAGCTTTGGGACAGTACTCCTGGTGGACTGCCCCAGAGCTGTGGTCCCTGGAAACTGGGCTGCAGGGGACCCACATGCCTTAGAGCTAGCAGTCCCAGGGCATCCACACTCCAGGGTGAATAAAACTTTATGCTTTTTTTTTTTTTTTTAAGATTTTTTAAAATTTAAATTAGAATTTTTAATTTTCTTATTTAAATTATATTTTTTTCTTTTTAAAAACGAATTTGTTTAAAATGAAATCTGAATTTAATATGTTAAGGCCTAAACTTATTATAATCTCTTAACATTTAAATAAACATGTTGAATTCATAAGCTTCTATCAAAAATTGAGTTAAAGACTGCTTGTCTATATAAAGAAAGAATCGAGGGGAAAACATCTAACATTTGAGGTCAAGCTTTATAAATATGGCACAACAGGTCAGCCTAAGAAACTAAGGAGACTGTCTCATTTTCAAGAGACTTAGATTATGTCTACACTGTAGCTTATGTCAGTGTTACTTATGTCGTTCAGGGTGGGGTGATTTATTCACCCCTCTGAGTGACATAAATTACACTGACATAAGCGCCAGTGTGGACAGCACTATGTCGGCGGGAGAGCTTCTCCCACCAACCTAGCTATCACCACTCACAGAGATAATTTTATTATATCAATGAAAGAGAACAAAGCATCTTCACCAGATGTGGTGCAGCTGTGCCACTGCTATATGTGTAAACAAGCCCTTAGGCAAGCAGGAACTTAAGCTCCAGTCACTTTCACTTAGCCATAATTTAAAATTTTCCCAGGCTGACCTGAAATAATCAGTTTAATTCACTGGCTACAGTTAATCCCTCTGTTTAATAAATCATTTAGTTGTAAATGTGAAACATGTTTTGAAAAGAGAAGTTTATATAGCCAAAACATTTAATGTTGTTTTAACAAAAATAAAGATATATGCAGTTGTGTGTTTAATTACATTCCAGTTACCATCCTAATACAGCGTGACATAGTTTATGAGCAAAAAGTTAATTATGTAGTAAATAAGAAATACATCATTCACCATTTTTACATACTAAAATGTATGATTAATAAGAATCTGAAAATATTAAGCTATAGAATTGCTTAAATAAATGTATATAATTATAATGTCCCTGGTAGATCTAGTCAAAAGATATATCAAACCTAGTATAAAGGCTCTATTTAGTTGTAAATCAACATGTTTTAATGATTGTATCAGCCAATGAGAATGCATCTTTCTTTGACAGTAGCTTAAGTACAAATGGAAAAGCTGATGAAAATAAATGATTTAAGTGAGTCCAGCCTGCCAGGCTCCCTGCCATCTTGCCTGGCAAGAGACAGAAGAGCTGAGATGCTGGAAGTCCCACTCTACAGCAGCTGCCCAGGTAAGCTGCAGAAGAATCCCAGCACTTGGAAGCCAGGACTCTACAGCAGACCATCAGCTGAGTTGTTGAGGAGCCTGGCAGGTTTCCGTTGCAACTTCGTCTAAAATCAAACTATCTCAGTCAAACATTTCTACTTTGATTCATCAGCATTCCATCAGAGATTTTTCAACCAGCTTTATTTCAGGCTCTATCAAACGGGGCTGGATTCGACCTGGTGATCTATAGCCTGCCATATTTACTCTCCATTTCCCTCTACCTGAATTATATAGCCCCCAACCCTCCTTAGTTTTCTTAAAGTAAGTGAGGAAACACATGTATCTTCAGTCCTCTGTAATGAAAAGATATGCACAATGGTATAGCACATGCATTTTATCATTATTTATGATTGTCTTGTAGCACCTAGAAGCCCCAGTCAAGAGTCGGGGCCCCATTCTTCTAGGCACTGTAAACACATCATACAATAATTCCTCTGTAAATGACTGAGGTGGCAGGAAAAGAAAACCTCTTTTCTACTACAGCAACTGAGACCATCCTCAACTTTTTCAGAGCAATTAATCAGCACAGGGATGTCAAAACATGTAACTGAGCTTCAAGACAAATTACAGTGTAAGTGCTGCTGCATTTGCCAGTGACCTCGCAGACTTGACCCCGAGGTTTCTAATGCTCTAATTCTCGTGTCATTTATTTGGTGACACAGGATTTTAAAGGTGAAACGATAAATGAAAGTTACACAAACACACACACAGAGCACTTGGGAGTGGGGTGGGGGAGCTATGAAGCAATGAAGAATGAACTGATAGCATATTGGTAGAAGAAAAATAATTTTAAAGGGACTCTAATTCAGACTCTTCTTCAAAAGTTCAGAATTATCAGCTCAGTCAATACTGAGTCAATACTCTGACAGTCTCATCTGAACGGCCTGGGACGTATAAACATCTTCACAGTCAAGTTAACCTATAATATCATAAATATATGAAAACATAAGAAACTGAAGATAGACTAGAGCTGTGCTGCAGCCTCATATGTTACATATTTTTTCTGCTGCGATCTCATTAGCAATGCATCACTGTTTTTACCACTTTGAACACTGATCCTACACTCAGCAGCTGTGTTTGTTTACAGGGCTACAAATTAACACAGGACAAATGGACTTCATCCAACAGATTTTTCTTGGCATTTTCCACTACACTTTGCAATATATTGGTCCTCATAGTCCAATTATACATTTGCCACTGATGCTAGCCAAAGAGGGTGGATAAGCAAAGATGGTGCTCACTAACAGCACATGGGGAAGCTTTTTTTAATGCTTCAAATAAAGGCTCACTAATTACCAGGCGTGGTTTAGGCATTTACAGTCAGATATGACCATTACTATATTGCCCATACTTGACTTTTTTCACCATAAACATAAAGAATGTCATCATCTCCCATCTTGCAGTTTGCACCATGCCAGTCTAGTAAAAGTGATGAAATCCAATAATATTTTATGTGAAAAGGTCTGCCAGTGCCATCCACACATGTAATGGAGATCCCAAACACCAATTCTGAAAGACTGTAAACCAAAATTTCATACTGCATCTGACAAATCAGTCTTAAATTAATTTTCCATTTAAATCCCTGCATGCTTTTTTAGCAGGAGTGATCTAAAAAACAGAGACAAATCAATCCCCCACCCAAAAAATACCACCACACAGACTGCAGCCTATATATTTTTAAGTTAAACAAATATTTTTCCTAGCCTCCTGATTTTTCACTCTATATCAAGGCAAAAAGGGAACCTTTCTGCTAAGAAAACAAACAGTCAAGAGGGGTGTTACTGGTTTTTTTACATCTTTGAATGGTATGCGATAATGAACATTCCTGCCACTGTCCTCACATACATTTAGAGTAAATATATGTACTTTTAAAGTCTGTCTTATTTATTCAAACTATTTTTGCAAAAAACCTCTACTTATGCTAGAAGTTACAGAACAGATAAACAGAATCTGCATTAAGTTGTAGTTTGCAGGCTGTTTATATCTTCCAAGCTGTTAAAAATGTTTCAGTTCCCTCTTGTAAACTGTACTGTACAGAAACTACCAAACAGTCTCCTGGACAGCTGTAGCATTCTGGTAGTCAAGCAGCTTTCCATACAAATATTCAATACTCTCCACTAGTTCATTAATAGAACCTAATCAAATATCTATTAGCAGAGAAAAAATTAACAGCACTGACCCAATCTGGGTTCAATATTTATTTGGGTTTTAAAGAGCTAGTTTTCAGTAGTTACAAGGTATTTAATTCCATTTTAACTGTATTATTTTTATATTAATATATATGACTTTTTTTCAAACTTGGTTTCATACAATGAGGTGCATATTCATCTGACAACTTAAAATAAGAGTAATTCTGATGTCTTGCCTTTATCTTATAAGACACATGGAGAACTCTGTCAAAGTAATATATTGCACTTTTCTGTGTAATTATGTTATGTTGGATGAGTGTGTTGGAAAACTTAGTATAGTCATTAGCTGAGTGCTGAATGTTTTGATTGTCAGACAGGTTGTATATGATGCAAATATATGACTCAGAAATGATTTCACATAAACATTTTGGTAACAGTAATCTGACTCATAACCTCCAACATAGAAAATAACAAGCTTCACAAAACATCTGTGCATTACAAGCAGTTCAAATTCCTTAACAACTCTTTAGAAATGTTCTGCAGCATACAGAATAAGGATTTCTGGTGTTCAAGGGCCCAATGCTGGGAGGTGCTGAAAACTGCAGCTTCACATGACGTCAGCCTCTCTGGATGAGGGTACAGATCCTCAGCTGATATAAACTGTTAACTCTAATGGAGTGCAACAGAGTTATGACAGGTTATACCAGCTGAGGATCTGCCCCTGAGATATTTATCTAGCTTATATGCACACTTCACACTGATTAAATATATTGTTAAATACTCAGTGTTACTCTACTCAGCTTTTTGTTTTTAAAGTTTCAACTAAGATTCAATCATTTTCTCATTCATTAGAAGATGGACATGTCTGCACGGAGCTGACATGCGTCTGAGCAATTCAAGAGTGTTACTGTGGGGCGTGGGATCTGAGAGCTTCTGACACCCAGTACAAGGCAGCATTCAGGAGGGACTGAGGAAAGGCATCCACTGAGTTGACCCGCCACTTGTTCTCATCAATTTATCTGTTGTTTTCCAATGAGCCCTTTGGTGGTTTTAGCAGGGGATGGAGCAGTGGGATTCCTGGCTCTGCCATTACCTCACTGTGAGACCACGCACTGATCATATCACTGCTTGGTGCTTAAGTGTCCCTAGCTATAGAACAGGGCAAATGGTACATGCCTTGGGGCAGCTAGGTAATGAGGGTTATCATTAATGTCTGTAAAGTGCTTTGAGATCTCCAGAGAGGGTTAGAGTTGTCATTTAATGTGTAACACTTGTCCATCACTCTCTCAGCTGCATGTGTCCCTCAGGGATGCCATGTGCCATCACACCAACCTGATGGAACAGGCAGTCACTGCAAATGTCCAGGGACAAGCAAAACCCTGATATTGGCTTCCTACACTGGAGTCAATGTAGGGCTTTTCTTTAAGCCAAATGCTGCTTTCTCCCCATTCTTGTCTGCTAATGGAACCCTGTAATTCCATGTAAATGAGCACCCACTACTGGCTTAATATTGCAAAATAATTATTTGGCAAATATTGGTTTGCATTTGACTTTTGTGTGTGACTATTTTGGGTTGGCTTTCCAAGACCCTTCTAGTGCTCTAGCTCTGCCAGGGCAAATACTCAGGAGTAACCAGTGTCTAGCTCCCATGTAGAATGGTATAATTAAACAACTGCAAATCTGACATGAAAGTCTGTAATTCAAAATTCACTCTTGATTAGTTGCGTACCTCATCCAGTTAGAAGACTGAAATGATGGCATATGATTTCTGTAACTACTCAGCCCCATAGGCACCAACTTCCCCTCTGCCCAGTGGATGCTCGACTCCTATTGCCCCTAGCCCCACTCCTGCCCCAAAGTCCCCACCCCACCTTTTCCCACCCCAGCCTGTTTTCTTTCTTCAATTGCTGCCTTCCATCTTATCTCCAAAGCCTTTTAATCCCACCCTTATTTCCTTGCTCTCTGCTTCTATAATTCATTTAGCTCAAAGCCTCGGTGTGACTGTTATTCTCAGTTCGTTCCGTAGACGGTACCAATATTTTTATTCCTGCACATGTAGTGCCAGGCAATAGCTATTCTTCCTCACTGCCCAACGTTATCCAGGACTTGTCATCATGTCCTATTTGATACCTTCTTTATTTCTCTTTCCCCTCCCCCTCACAACCTTCTTTTCTTTGTTAAATGCAGTTGAACGACTTCACGAAGGCACCAAACACTCCAATTTCTTTCCAAGCAAAAATCTTTGTTGTGATTTACAGCACTTTCCAGATTAAGTGCTTGGATCAAAAGTGGCCTGAATGCCTTTTACCAGTGAAACTCAAACACTTGAGTGTGTAAACATGCAGCTACAAGGTTTCATCCCCTTCCGGGTGTTGCTGCTAAAAATACTGCAGTTGGTTCTAGGCTTTAGGGACTAGCAAACAGAATTCCAAGAATGGGTCAAAAAAGATACAAAGGAGGAATTAGTAGGCCCAACAGCAAATTACACAATTCAAACCTTTTAAAAACAGGTTAGTTTAATGTATGGATCTGAGGCAACATATAAGTCTGATGCTGTACCCTGATTTCCTACAGAACTCTGATTGGCACTTCCCCTTATTTTACAGACTGAAGTGTCTTTACAAGGACACAGACTATAGCCACACATCAAACATTCGGGGGTTTTCATTCAAAACAAAGTTCAAAATCTTCCTTTGTAACTCTCATTTTACATTTTTCCAGCTCCAAATTTAATTCCCTGGCTACAAAGAACACTTTGATGTAAGGCTAGGGGGCTCCATGGATGTAGGACATAGAGCTGAAGTAATTCTGATGGAAGTTCTGTGTAGTGCCAATCTGCTTTCCTTTTCAGTAATGCATTAACAACAACTGTTTGCTAGTTTGTTAGGCAAAAGGATCGGAACATCTGGTGGTGGGATGATGAATGCTTAAATGGCAATGTGTTATGCTCACTGGCTTTTTGCAAACTGTGAATATGACAGGAGAGCTTGGTGAATACTGCGAGAGACGCAGCCGTGAATAAAGAACAGGAGTACTTGTAGCACCTTAGAGACTAACAAATTTATTTCAGCATAAGCTTTCGTGGGCTACAGTAGCTTATGTAGCTTACAGTAGCCATGAAAGCTTATGCTGAAATAAATTTGTCCGTCTCTAAGGTGCCACAAGTACTCCTGTTCTTTTTGCGGATACAGACTAACACAGCTGCTACTCTGAAGTCGTGAATAGTCGTTTGAATTTTTAAAATAATTTTTCTTTGATTGTGTTTGCATCCCTTTTGGGTTTGCTTTTGAGTGAATGCTCTAATAAATGAGTTTNCTGCCCCCATTCCACCCCCTTGCCCCCAAGTCCCTGCCGCTGCCCTGCCTCTTCTCCACCTCCTCCCCTGAGTGTGCCGCCCCCGCTCCCCCGTTCCCTCCCAGAAAGTCCTTAGCACCGCCAAACAGCTGTTAGGCAGCGGGGGGCCAGGAAGGGTTGGGAGGGAGGGAGTAGCGGGGACACTGCATGCTGAGAGAGGGGAGAAGGAGGCGAGGAGAGGGAAGCTCGGCTGCCGGTGGGTGTGGAGCCAGGGGCAGCTCCAGGCACCAGCGCACCAAGCGCATGCCTGGGGTGGCAAGCCACAGGGGGCAGCCTGCCGGTCACCGTAAGGGCAGCAGTCAGGCTGCCTTTGACGGCACTCCTGCAGGAGGTCCACTGGAGGCAATTTGGTGGTGGGCATGCTGAAGGCACGGGACCGGAGGGCCTCCCGCAGGCACGCCGCCAAAAGCCACCTGACTGCCGTGCTTGGGGCGACAAAATATATAGAGCCGCCCCTGTGTGGAGCAACCACTAATTTTTCCCCGTGGGTGCTGCAGGCCTGGAGCATCCACGGAGTCGGCACCTATGCCCAGCCCAGAAAGCATCTGGTAGATGAAATTCAGTGTTGATAAATGTAAAGTAAGGCACACTGGAAAACATAATCCCAACTATACATATAATATGATGAGGTCTAAATCAGCTGTTAATACTCAAGAGAGAGATGTTGGAGTCATTGTGAATAGTTCTCTGAAAACATCCACTCAATCTGCAGCGGCAGTCAAAAAAGCAAATAGAATGTTGGGAATCATTTAGAAAGGGATAGATAATAAGACAGAAAATATCATATTGCCTCTATATAAATCCATAGTACGCCCACACCTTGAATACTGCATGCAGATGTGGTCACCCCCATCTCAAAAAATATATGTCTTGGAATTGGAAAAGGTTCAGAAAAGGGCAACAAAAAAGATCAGGGGTATGGAACAGCTGCCATTTAAGGAGAAATTAATAAGACTGGGACTTTTCAGCTTGGGAAAGAGATGACTAAGGGGTGATATGACAGAGGACTATAAAATCATGACTGGTGTGGAGAAAGTAAGTGTTATTTACTTTTTCTCATAACACAAGAACTAGGGGTCCCCAAAGGAAATTGATAGGCAGCAGGTTTAAAAAAATCAAAAGGAAGTATTTTTTCACACAACGCACAGTCAACCTGCTGAACTCCTTGCCAGAGGGTGCTGTGAAGGCCAAGATTATAACATGGTTCAAAAAAGAACTAGATAAGTTCATGGAGGATAGGCCCATCAATGGCTATTAGTCAAGATGGTCAGGGATAGTGTTCTTAGCCTCTGTTTGCCAGAAGCTGGGAAAGGAGGACAGGGGATGAGTAACTTGGTGATTACCTGTTCTGTTCATTCCCTCTGGAGCACCTGGCAATGGTCACTGTCGGAAGACAGGATACTGGGCTAGATGGACCTTTGGTCTGATCCGGTATGGCTGTTCTTATGTACCTTTATATTTTGTCTCTGAAGACAAATGTAATGTTTTGAGTGACAGCAGGGATTAACTTTTTTTTCAGATGAGCTTTGCAGGGTTTATCCTGGAAAGTGCTATGAATTAATGAATTCTCTCTCCAGGTTTTAGGGAAACAAAGCTGCCAAGTCTACAGATTGCTGCCAGGAGCAATAAACTGTTTTTTTGGGACCCCATAAAATTGTTTTTAATCGACGCAGACAATAGTGAACGTATCAGATGGCCCCAATTCCAATAGTTCCTGATATATAAAGGAATTATTATTTTGGCCTCCAATCATTGCGCTATATGTTATTTAAATATAAACTTTCCCATAAAAGGTAACAGTCAACATAAAACTTATTACTATACTTAAACTTTTAATCTTCTTTCAGCATGAACATTGCTTTGTCTAAGTGTGCCTCTTTCATTGTCTCAATAATTAACAAGACTTTCACTTTAACCATGGGCTGTATGTATAACTCCTCACTCAGTAAGAGTTTATCCAATACCTTTCAAGTTTAAAGCATTTGCTCAATCAATTACCTCTTCTAGTTCTAAATTCAGCTCTTCTTAGAAACCAAGAAAGTTGCATTTTAAGGACTATGTAAAAAAATAACTGGCTGGAAATTATAGTTCAGTAGTTTGGCATCAGAAACAGAGACAAGATAAGGCCCAATTTCAGGTCTCCACACATTGGTATTCACCAAGAAACCCATAGGGCAGAAGACGTCCACCCTGAATCTGACTCCTTCCATTCCAGGATGGGTGTTAGCAGGCAGAGCTTCACTTCTACATGGATATGCCCTGTGACCAATGTGGCAAAGTACCTGCTTTTCCTCTGCTGGCTCAGTCCCTTGTTGCCTTGGAGCCACAGGTTTGGGCAAAGCAAAAGTTCTTCCCGGTCGCACAGGGTCTGGCTGATCCTTTCTCAGTCAGTCCCTTGCTCTGTTTTTCTCTCCTTCTGGGGAAGAGTGCAATCTTCCTTGCAGGAAGAGTTTCAGAGTCCTGCTGCACCTACTCGCTGGCAGCTACTCCACTTCTCTCACTCCCCCCCCGCCCCGCTTCCCTGCCAGGGAGGGTTTAAAAAGGTCCCCAGCAATTGGGGCCAGCTGAAGCTAATTAGTTCCCTGGTAACACCTGTTCCAGCTGAACCTTATTTCTCCATGGCTATCTCCCCTCAGTGGATAGGGAGAGGCCTTTTAACCCCTTTGGACTAATTACTACCCCTCTCCTGGTAACTAATTGTCCTGAGTTTGCCACATATCCCCCCCCACCCACTCAACACTATGGGGTTGGGCTACTTGGGTCGGAAAGCAGTGCACCCTCGACAGGCCATCCGCATTGCCATGTTGGGTTCCAGACCTATGTCGTACTGTGAAGTGGAAGGGTTAAAGCGATAGAAACCATCTTGTTACTCTCGCATTTTTGTCCTTGTTTTGGTGCATCCACTGCAAAGGGGCACGGTCCGTGACCAGGGTAAACCTCCGTCCAAGTAGATAGTAGCGGAGGCTTTCTATGGCCCATTTTACTGCCAGGCATTCCTTCTCCACTATGGCGTATTTCCGTTCCCTAGGTAGGAGCTTCCTACTGAGGAAGAGGACAGGGTGTTCGTCATCTCCGACCATTTGTGAAAGCACCGCCCCCAGCCCTACTTCAGAGGCGTCTGTTTGTAGGATAAACTCCTTCCCCCAGCCTGGGGCTACTAGTACGGGGTCTGTGCAGAGGGACATCCTCAGATCTGCAAAAGTGGCTTCGGCTGCAGCAGACCATTTTACTATGTCTGGGCCCCGAGCTCTGGTCAGGTCCGTTAACGGGCATGCTCTGGTAGTGAAGTGGGGAATGAACCGTCTATAGTACCCCACTAGTCCCAGGAATGCTCTGACTTGTTTTTTCAGGAGTGGTCGGGGCCACTTCTGTATAGCTTCTAACTTGTTGAGCTGGGGCTTCACCATGCCCCTCCCCACTATATACCCAAGGTACTCAGCCTCAGCTAACCCGATCGAACATTTGGAGGGATTTGCAGTCAGTCCTGCCTTTCTCAGGGTGTCTAGGACTGCTTCTACCTTTTCTAGGTGCGTCTCCCAGTCGGGGCTATATACGATGATGTCATCAAGATAGGCAGCCACGTACTTCCCATGGGATCCTAACAGTTTGTCCATTAGCCGTTGGAAGGTAGCGGGGGGCCCATGCAATCCAAAGGGGAGAACAGTGTACTGATATAGTCCTTCTGGAGTTGCAAAGGCTGTCTTCTCCTTGTCGGCCTTAGCCAGGGGGATCTGCCAATAGCCCTTAGTAAGATCAAGGGTAGACATAAATCGCGCCTTTCCCAGTCTGTCAATCAGCTCATCTATCCTGGGTATAGGGTATGCGTCAAATTGGGACACCTCATTCAGCTTGCAGAAGTCATTGCAGAACTTCATACTGCCATCTGGCTTAGGCACTAAAACCACGGGACTGGACCATTGACTATGAGATTCTTCGATGACTCCTAAGGCCAGCATCTTCCTGACCTCTTTCCTAATCTCCTCTCTCTTGGCCTCCGGGATCCGGTATGGCTTGACGTTCACCTTCACTCTGGGCTCTGTGAAGATGTGATGGTGAACCTCAGTAGTCCTGCCTGGCTTTTCTGAGAACACATCTTGGTTGCGTTTGATCAGGCTGATCACTTCTGATCTTTGTTCTGGAGTCAGCTCCGGGGATATTCCCACCAGGTTGGGCTGATTGCCTTTAGGCGATGGTGCTCCCAGCGCAACTACCGAAGCTTCTCTATCCTGCCAAGGTTTCAGCAGATTTATATGGTAGATCTGCTCCAGCTTCCGGCAACCTGGCTGCCAGACCTTATAGTCAACTTCTCCTACAGCTTCTATTACCTCATATGGCCCCTGCCATCTGGCCAGGAGCTTGCTCTCCGCTGTGGGTATGAGCACCATCACCCAGTCCCCCACTTGGAACTTCCGGGTCATTGCTTGACGATTGTAGTACGTCCGTTGTGCCCCTTGGGCTTTCTCCATGTGTTCCCGCACAAGGGGGGTGACTCGGGCTATTCGGTCTTTCATCTGCAGCACATGTTCCACAAAGTTTCTCCCCAGGTTCGGCTGTTCTTCCCAGTCTTCTTTAGCCAGGTCCAGTATGCCCCTGGGGTGTCGACCATATAACAGCTCGAAGGGGGAGAATCCAGTGAAAGTCTGAGGAACTTCCCGTACGGCAAACAGTACATAAGGCAGCAGGGTATCCCAGTCTTTTCCGTCACAACTAATCACCTTCCGTAACATGTTTTTCAATGTCCTATTAAAACGTTCAACGAGGCCATCGGTCTGGGGATGGTAGACCAATGTTCTAAGGGTCCGTATGTGGAGCATGGTACACAAGTCCTTCATCAGTTTAGAAACAAAGGGGGTCCCTTGGTCCGTCAGGATCTCCTTAGGTATCCCTACTCTGAAAAAAATCTGGACTAATTCTTTGGCTATTGTCTTGGACATGGTATTCCATAGGGGAATGGCCTCGGGATATCGGGTGGCATAATCTAGTACTACCAGGATGTACTGATGGCCCCGGGCTGACTTCTCCAATGGCCCTACTATGTCCACAGCTATTTGCTCAAATGGAACCTCAATAGTTGGCAGAGGTACCAGAGGGGCCCTAAGTATGGTCACGGCCCATGTATTTGGCATTCTGGACAGGAGGTACAATATCGCCGGATGGCAGCATAAATACCAGGCCAAAAAAACCTCTGTAGAATCTGATCAAGGGTCTTATCCATCCCTAGATGGGCCCCAAACAGATGACTGTGGGCCAGATCCATTACCGCTATATGATGCTTCCGGGGGACCAAGAGTTGTTCTATGACTTGCTCTTGGACGCGGACTACTCTATATAGCAGATCTTTTTTAATCATATGATATGGCCCTGGGACCTTAGCTCTCCCCTCCACTGGGACCCCATTTACCTTGACTACTTCCTTAAAAATGTTGTGGTATATGGGATCATTGGCCTGATCCTGACCAAAATTCCCACGTGCAGTCCCTATTTGTCCCAATTCGGGGGGGTCCACCTCCATCTCCTCTTCGGGGACAGCCCCTGGGGAACCAGGTCCAACGACTGGGTTGTAGTTGGCCAACCCAGTCCCGCTGTCAGTTGAGCCCCTTCTTTCCCCTGCCAGCGTAGACTTCAGGTACCGGGTCAGGATCCTCGTCCCCCTCCTTTTATCCGCCCTCCGTTCCCTCCGAGACTTCCTGGACTTCCCCGGTGCGGAGAACAAATCCTGGCTGAACTCATGGAAGGCAGGGGGAGGGTCCCCTATCTGGGCCACACCTTGGGTCCCAGGGTCCTTCTTTTCTTCTCCCTCGTCCCTGGGGAGTAGGCCATCAAATCCCAGGAAGTCTCGTCCGATAAGGACAGGGTAGGGGAGTTTCGGAACGACTCCCACCGTCAACTTAGTGGGGTTTCCGAGAACTTCTATGCATACAGGGATGGTTGGGTAATAGCTGACATCCCCATGCACACAGGATATTCCCGAGCGTTTGGCCTGGGATACTTGGCCCGGCCTGACCAGCTTCCCTGAGACCAATGTGACTGCACTTCCCGAGTCTATTAATGCTGTGGTCTCTATACCGCTCATCTTAATGGGCCTAGTATATCTATGAGGGACCATCGCAACTCCGACAAGACTTATTAGCTCGCATGGTCCCCCTATATCTCCCAGTTCACATTGCATAGGCTCTCCTAGATTAGGGCATTGGGCAGCAATATGCTCTAGTTCACCACAGGCATAACATCGGTACCCCACCCGGGGCAGCCCCCTATTTTTCAGGCTGCTGGGATTTATCCCCCGAGTCTTTCTCCCAGTCCTCCAGTCTCTCTGGGACTGCCGGCTGCTCTTCCACCTCCTGCGTCCCTCCATTTTCCAGCCTGGAGCTAGGGCAAACCAGGGCCTTGGCGCAGAGGCTGGTCTCCGATTCTGATACCTTCCTTCCCCGGTGGTCCAAGAAAGTTCTTGGGCTGCTAAGTGTCTCACCACGAGAGCAACTAGTTCATCATAAGAGGAGGAATCATTTTGGGGGACCCACTCCCGTATGTCTGGCGGCAACCCCCTCATGTACCTGTCCAATACCAGGATTTCCATTACCTTCTCCGGCCCATGGGTCTCAGGACGGAGCCATTTCCGAGCGAGGTGTATCAAGTCAAACAGCTGGGATCTTGGTGCTTTGTCATCCCGGTACTTCCACTCGTGGAAGCGCTGGGCCCTTATGGCTGGCATCACGCCTGCCCTCGCCAGGATTTCCGCCTTCAGCTGAGGGTAATCCATAGCTGCTTCTGTGGTCATGTCAAAGTAGGCTTTCTGGGCCTCCCCACACAGGAATGGGGCCGGGAGACCTGTCCACTGGTCTTGGGGCCAGGCCTCCCGCAGTGCTGTCCTCTCGAATGCAAGGAGATATGCCTCTATATCGTCATCTGTTGTCATCTTCTGTAAATAGTTGCTCGCCCGTAGCAGCCGGGTCCCCTGGGCCCTGTGCGTTAGCATGGTCAGGGCTTTCAACTGCTTCACTACTTCATTCAGAGTGGCTCAATCTTGGGCCGCCTGCCTCATCAGCAGCTGGTTTGTCTCCTGTTGGACACGTACTGACTCTTGCTGAGCCGTCACCTGTACTCTGGTAGCCTCTTGTTGAGCCGCAGTGGCCTGCATCAACGCCTTCACTACGTCCTCCATATTTTTTTATTTTTTTTTTGTGATTTTACCTTGCCCTGAGATGGCTTGCCACAAAGCCTCACTCACTAAACCATCCCACTCCTGACACCATGTGTGGCAAAGTACCTGCTTCTTCTCTGCTGGCTCAGTCTCTTGTTGCCTTGGAGCCACAGGCTTGGGCAAAGCAAAAGTCCTTCCTGGTCGCGCAGGGTCTGGCTGATCCTTTCTCAGTCAGTCCCTTGCTCTGTTTTTCTCTCCGTCTGGGGAGAGTGCAATCTTCCTTGCAGGAAGAGTTTCAGAGTCCCGCTGCACCTACTTGCTGGCAGCTACTCTACTTCTCTCACTTCCCCTCCTGCTTCCCTGCCAGAGAGGGATTAAAAAGGTCCCCAGCAATTGGGGCCAGCTGAAGCTAATTAGTTCCCTGGTAACACCTGTTCCAGCTGAACCTTATTTCTCCATGGCTATCTCCCGTCAATGGATAGGGAAAGGCCTTTTAACCCCTCTGGGACTAATTACTACCCCTCTCCTCGTAGCTAATTGTCCTGAGTTTGCCACACCAAGCAAATGCACTTGTAGATCCTGCACAGATTAGTCCCACAGGATATGCAGGGGACAAAACATTAGAGCACACTGATGCTGCTTCCGTAGCATATACTTATTTCTGGTTTTGTGGCTAACCTGCATGTTTTCAGACAGTGGCTCCCAGTGAGTACTGAAGTTCATCACTGATCTGGCACCTATCAACATGAATGATCAGGGCCGTTACTAAGGGGGTGAAGGGCCTGGGGCAGACATGACAGATTTGTTTCTTCCGGGACCGACCGTGCCAGCCAATCGCATCAACTCACAGGGGCCCCAAAAGTGCGGAGCCCAGAGCCATTGCCCCAATTCACCCTACCCAAGGGACTGCTCTGTGAATGGTTAATATCTACTCCTTCCCTCAAAACTTACCCATGACCCATATTACATTTGGCCAACATTTTGTTTCACTCTGTAATTCAGTTTGGGATGTTTTGCATATGAAAAGCACTGTACAAATTTTATTATTTACTCCTCTAAGTTTCCCTGATTACAGAGTCTTTGCTATTCTTTGCACGTTCTTTGCATTATAGTAACAACTAGAGACATCCTCCCCACCCACAACCAAAATTAGAGCCCCATTATATTAAGCAGCTACTGTCCTGGTAATATGGGGCAGCGTCCCTGCAACTCTCTAACCATCAGTCTATAACCACTGTAATTAAATGTCTTTTTATATCAGAGACTTAAAGAGTAGCTTTTTTATCATGTAAAAAATTGGCACTTTTGGCAAATTGTAGTAATATGAATGGACTTTGATATTACAGTAGTGCTCAGAGGCCCAGTCAGGATCAGATCTGAGTGCAAAAGCAATTTGTAAGACTGACTCTACTCCTATCAGTCATGTCTAAGATGTAGTCATAGCATTCATATAGCGGGTGAATAGACTGTACACCATTTGCAATAGTGCTGATAAATGGTTTGCCGTGCAACTGGAGTAAGGTGTATATTATCTCCCCACTATTGTCTGCACTGGTCACTGACTATGTCATGAGGAAAGTAACCACAGAAGGTAACCAAGGAGTTTTATGGACAAATGATAAAGCACAATTGGATGACCCCGTTTTTGCCAGTGATATTGTTCTACTTATTGCAGTGTTGTAACTATTTTGGTCCCAGGATAGGAGAGAGACAAGGTAGGCGAATTAATATCTTTTATTGCAACTTCCTGGAAAGTCTCGGTACCCTGTTCACTCCACCCCTTCAACAACTTCCAAAATTACAGCTAGAGTTAACCACAGCTATGAGAGTCTACACTGTCCTGAACTCTTATCTTCCTTCCCACCAAGCCTTTTGTTTATGTTGTTAATTGGTATTTAATAAAAACAAAGTCTGTAGGAAACAAATAGAGATAGGTTGTTGCTGCTGGTAGTAATATATAGTGGCAATTTGATCATTTGCTGACTACAAATCACAGTCAGGAATCATCACAATTTTCATGCAAAGGCAGCAAGTTAACAAAGCATGGTAAAGTGCTGTATGGAAAGACACCTTAGGGGTGCTCATTGTCAAAATGATGCCTAAAAGCCTCCCTGATGCAAACAGCCCCCGATTGTGCTGCTCTAATAGCCCTGGAATCTGGCTGCTCAAATTCAGCAGCCTGGCAATCTGTCTCTGCACTCCACCCCAGGCAAACTTTTCATCCTTAGCCTCACAAATATTATGGAGCACACAGCAGACTGCTACGACCATGGTAATATTTTTCTCATGTAGGTCTAACCTGCCATACAGGCAGCGCCAGTGTGCTTTTAATCGGCCAAATGCACATTCAACTGTCCTTTTGCACCTGCTCAGTCTATTGTTGAAGTGCTCCTTGCTGCTGTCCAGGTTTCCCGTGTAAGGCTTCATGAGCCATGAGAGTAAGGGGTACACCAGGTCTCCCAGGACAACTATGAGCATTTCAACATCCCCCACTGGAATCTTCTGCCCTGAAAAGAAAGTCCCTGCTTGCAGCTTTCTATATAGGCCAGTGTTTCCTGAAGATGTGTGTGTCATGCACCCTCTCTGATCACCCTGCGTTGATGTCAGAGAAACACTCACGGTGATCCACAAGCACCTGCAATACCACAGAGAGGTTCCCCTTCCTATTGATGTACTATGTCGCAAGATGGTCCGGGGCCAAAATTGGGCTGTGTGCCACCTATCGCCCCACTGCAATTGGGGAATTGCATCGCCACAAACCCATCCACTATTTCACGCACATTGCCAAGAGTCACAGTCCTTCATAGCAGGAGGGAATTAATGGCTCTGCACATTTGCGTTAACACAACCCCCTCGGTGGACTTCCTGACACTAAACTGATTCGTGACCAAACAGTAGCATTCTGGAGTCACCGGCTTCCACACAGCAATCACCACGTGCTTCTCTTTCGAGAGGGCAGCTCTCATTTTGGTGTCCCTGCACCACAGTGCTAGGGTGAGCTACGCACACAGTGCCTGGAAGGCAGCTTTCCGCATCAAAAGTTCTGCAGACACTGCTCATCATCCCAGACCTGTATAATGATGTGATCCCACCACTCAGTGCTTGTTTCCCAAGCCCGAAACTGACAGTCCACTGTGTTCAGCTGTTTTGTGAATACCAAAAGTAATCTGGCGTTTTGTTTCTTTCCATGGCAACTCCGATTCCCTTTCAGATTGGATGCTCATGATATATTGCATGACCAGCATAATAGTGACTACAATAGTAGAGAGCAGTGCAGGATCCATCCTTTCAGGCAGAGATGGTGGGTGCACAGTAAACACGGGCCTTTGAAACATGCCCTCAAATGCAGTCGGAAGCCATGGAATGCTGGGACGGAAGAAACTGCATAATGGGATGTTGAATCCGCACCCATGATGCTCTGCAATTTATTCTGCCTTCCCACAATTCCTAGCTGCAGAAGGTGGTGAGTAGCACAGGCACTGCTCTCACTATCAATGCTAGAGCACCAACTGTGGACACGCTCCGCTGACAGGAGTATTCTGTGAACATGCACAAGCAATGTAATTATAGCAGTTGACAAAACTGTGTAGTGTAGACAAAGCCATAGCAAAACAAGTCAATTTGTTCATCAGCAAGAAGAAAACATATATGCCTATCACTCTCCCAAAAGCAACCATAAGAGTAGAGGGAGAAACTCTAGAACTAGTAAGGCATTTTACCCATCTAGGGAGTGAGATGTGCAATGATGGTAATACTCTATGCGTGATGTCAAGCAATAAATATCAAAAGCAGCAAACAATTTTCATAAACGTGAAAAGATTTAGAAGAGTAGCGTGATTGGCACTGACACAAGAATCACTGAAATCTACAATGGAAACTGAAAAGAAGATGAACTCATTCCAAAGTAAATGCCTGCAAAAGATCTTCAAAGTTCACTGGAAAGAGTTTCTTGCAACATCAGAAATTCTAAGGAAAGCAAATCAATCTAAAGAATCAAACATGTATGATGACAACAGATATATTTAGGACATGTTTTAAAAGTGCCACCAGCACAACTTGCACAACAAGTGATAATATGGAAACCACCTGGAAGAGAAAAAGAGCATAACCTAGAGAAACATTATGCAGAACAACAGAGAAAGAAGACAAATCCATCAACAGAACACTCAGAAGCCTGAAGAGACCAGCACAAGACTAAAATCGGAGGTGAAAATTGGTGCACAGGAGGAAAGAGCTGTTGTAAAAATGAGTAATGAGAATTCCTGGTTTTTTTTTTTAAGACTTTTCAATAAGTGACATTAGGAATTGAAAGTAGATTGTACAGTTCCACTGGCTTGCCATTGTTTACAAGTCTTTTGCATACCTGCCAATAATATTATGGGGAGCGTAGATCAGTTGCTAGAGCAGAGTGGAAGAACTACGATCCGGGGGCCGCATCCAGCCCTCCAGACATTTTAATCCAGCCCTCAAGCTCCTCCCAGGCAGCGAAATACAGGGCTTGCCCCACTCCAGCAGGAGAGCAGGGTCGGGGGCTTGCCCCACTCCACATGGCTCCTGGAAGCAGCGGCATGTCCTCCCTCCAGCTCCTACACGTAAAGACAGCCAAGAGGTTCCACACACTGCCCTCATCCCAAGCGCTGCCCCCTCAACTCCCATTGACCAGAAACTGCTGCCAACAGGAGGTGCAGGGGCTGCTCCTGTGGACAGGGCAGAGTGCAGAGTTGCCTGGCCATGCCTCCGCGTAGGAGCTGGAGGGGGGACATACCTCAAGCAGCTCGCAGAAGCAGTGGCAAGCACCACCCACAGCCTGAACCCCAACCCCCTCCAGTGCCCCAACCCCCTTCCCCAGCCCTAATCCCCATCCTGCCCTCTGAACCCCTGTCCCAGCCCAGAGCAACCTTCTGCACCCCCAACCCCTCATCCCCAGCTCCACCCCAGAGCCCACACCCCCGGTCGGAGCCCTTCCCCCTCCCCCTCCACCCTAACTACCTGCCCCAGCCCAGAGCCCTCTCCCCCACCCTGAACTCCTCATTGCTGGCCCAACCCCAGAGCCCACACCCCCTGCCAGAGCCCTCACCCACTCCCAAACTCCAATCCCCAATTTTGTGAGCATTCATGGCCACCCATATAATTTCCATACCCAAATGTGGCCCTCAAGCCAAAAAGTTTGCCCACCTCTGGGTTAGAGCATAGGACTGGAAGTCAGGACTTCTGGGTTCTCTCCACTGCTCTGTTACCAATTTTCATGGGTGACCTTGGGCAAGTCACAAACTCCATGCCTCAGACAGCCATTTGGAAAAGGAGTATAACAGATAGTTACGTTCCTCAGAGAAAGTTGTGAGGCTTAATTAAATATTCGTGAAGTCTTTTGAGAACCTTGGATGAAATAAAGTAAGATCCTGAGACTTTCTAGTAAGTAATAAACTTTTCACACACTGCAGGGTGGAACGTTTTGGACTGGATTGCTGTTACAGTCACTAAGCATAAAAAACACTACACACCAGAAACAGAATAAAGACAGCTCTAAATGCGAATTATCCTTTATTATACTACATGAGTGTACATTTTGTTTCTGGCTGTCCCCCATAGCATATTAAATAGAAACCGCATTAAATACGAAAGATTTTTCTCTCCTGCAATTTGTTTTATTTTTAAAGGGAGAAACATTTGAAAGGAGAAGCCAAGAGAGTCAATCATTGAAGCTTGCAGAGAACATAGAGCAAATGTTGGCAGGACACACATGTTTATCCTTCTCATATACTGTTTAAATTACTGTTATAAACAAATCATTATCTCGTATAGCCACTGCTTGGTCCCTTTCATGTCAAAGACTTTTGATGTTACAATAATTAACTAAGGAGGTCTGTAACTATGCATTCAAAAGAACGGCCATGAGGATGGAAGGACTAGAGGGTTTGTGGGAGACAAAAAATTGCTTTTTTGCAACTGAGACTTCAATTTTCAAACTTCATTGTCCAAATTAGGCACTGATATTCTGTGTGTGGGAATCAAGTCTATGCTTAGGCATTCAGATGTCATTTTTATATACATAATTACTGATTAAAATGTTCAAATTTTAAAACTGTGTTTGTGGTATTTTGTATTAAAATCCAAGCATCCTAGATATGTAATGTGACAAGGATAGCACTCTTGATGATCAGAAGCTTTACTAGGTCAGTTCCAACTTCATTGTCAAGAATATGCATATAAAGAAAACCAAACACACACACAGACACAGATCCCTTTTGTAGTTCAAATATGCAACTTGGATTGGAAATTCTATTGTTCCAAAGCCATTATTAAAGTAAAAATAATAATAATAAACAAAAGTTGGCCTGGTGGTTTTAGTATTCTTTGCTGCCATGCAAAAGACACAGGTTTGATCCCTTCTCTTCCACAGTCCATGCAGGACTGGGAGCATTATGGTGACAGCATGGTATTTCCCTGGGAAAGGAAATGCCTGGTATTG
The DNA here is from genome assembly GCF_003597395.2 of Chelonoidis abingdonii. NCBI lineage: Eukaryota > Metazoa > Chordata > Testudines > Testudinidae > Chelonoidis > Chelonoidis abingdonii. The sequence continues at coordinate 180,429,988 of NC_133770.1, read as the reverse complement.
CTCTGCAGCAACCTAGTGGCTGTGCTTAATATCCTATTTATGGGTTTGAAAGGGAGTCTCATCTAGCCCTCCTCATTCAAGACAGGCCACCATAATGCAAGTTCTTGAGGGAGGTGATGTCCATTCTGGAGGAGTCACTTGTTCACAAAGCTAGATGAGAAGTTTCAGTCAATGTTGTGCAATAATGAAAATCTGTATAAACAAAATGTGCATAGTAACGCTGCATTGGTAACTGTTGTCTTTCATTATTTAATTACACAAACACACGTTGTCAAGGTTAAATGTGACTGAAACAGCATCATGGGGATCAGCAGGAGGGAAGAAACAGTGCTGGAAAAAATCTACAGTGAAGTGATGTCAAAAAAATTACTTTTTCAACCCTCCCCCCTTTTAATTTGTGCATATTCATTTGGTAACATCCAAATCCACTTTTCTCAAGAAGAGAAATTCTGCTGATCAAAACCACATTCAAATGGCATTAAAAAAGCAATTGTTACTTCATTCCAAGGCACAGGTCTGTACTGCAAACACTGCACTATGTTTGAAAAATATTAAAGTCACACTACGAGTGTCCAATTCTACACAACTTCTATAGCGTAGTCTACAAAAAGACAAGCAGACTAAGATTTCTCATCTTGTATGTGCTTGCTATAATTTAACCTTTTTCCTAACTTATTTGGACAATTTTCAGCAGGCTTTCTGGAATTGCTGCTAAAAAATTTATTCTCATAGATTCATTTATCAAACAGTCTGGAAACTCAAGGGATTCTGGAGATACAGTGATGCAATTATGCACCTCTGTTTCAGACAAACTGCCCCTTTTCTCAAACACCTCTTTGCTCATGGCTGTGAATATTGCAACCTCTCTCTGAGCTTTGATCTGTTTTCATTTTTAAGTGCTCCTTGTTGCCTAGTTTGGAGCTCAGTGACTTTGCCTCAATAGACATTATGTCACCCTTCAGCACATATGTAAACAGAGTGTCTAACACCTTTACAGTATATGCCAGGCAAGTGTAATGCAAAGAAACTGACAAGATACGTGTGCATCTGCACCTGCATAATGTAGTATACTACTAATATGAACATTTATGTTGTATACATTTTTAAATGCACTTTATGACAAAGAAATTGTGACTCGTAAAGCAAGATTTTACCTTGATTAAATACATCTTACATTTACACAGCTAGAAATAACTGATTCATTCTGGTCTTTTTGTAAAAGAAACATTAGAAAAAAGATGAAATGATATGTCTTTGCAGTACTGTTTAAAACACTTTCTTCTTTAATACTGGCAAATCTTGATTCCTGCAGCACAAGTATTCAAACTGTCTTGATTAATTTGCAAAGCCTCTCAAGCTGTACAGTACAATTATACACTGCATAGATTTCAAATACTGTGCTTCTGTATTCTAAGTAGGCATTTTCACAATGATTCTATTTATACACAAATATCTGATCCCCCAATATTCTGAGTTTATACGGAGCCAACTGTTCTGAATTCTAGTTATACTGGACATTAGTGAAGAACATCAGGTGTTACCACTGAAAGTTTTTAAGGGGAAGTTCATAGGGAAATGGCTATGTATTCTTGAGATTAACACTACATTTGATCAAGACAGTCATGTGCAGGAGTCTTAAAAGCATAGCTTCTGTTTCAATTTGCAGAACACTTAGGCTATGTCTACACTAGACTTTTTTGCCCCAAAAAATTCCCACTGTTGCTTCCACTTGTTCAGTTCTATCATTCTTAGCCACAGTGAGTTGGCTAGTATAGGAAGGGCTCCAGGAAATCACTGAGTTGATTAACCATGCTCAAAACAGGTACAGACAACATGGGATTAAAACACCACGGCTGCCAGTATCTTGGTTACTTAGTCATCCCACCATTTCTGTCCCCAGTGAAACTGAACTCAGTAAGGTTGCAGAGGGGTAATTAACTATCTTCACTGGAGTTGAGCAAAGGAAACTGAAAGTAGCATTTGGCGCTGCAACTAGAACCGGGTTAACAATTCTGTGGGAATAAAATTCCATTCACTGTCAGAACTGCTCTACTTGCTCCTGCTCTACTTGGGACCCTAAGTCTCATTCAAACGCAATGAGATTCAGGCTCCTCACGCTCTGATCCAAAGCTCATTGAAATCAATGGGAATTTTCCCATTGAGTGCAATGGGTTTGGGTTCCGACCACCTATGTCCAAGGCATTTTTGAAATGGACTTCAACTTCTAAATTACTTACACACTTCTGAAAATGTTACCCCAAAATTTATTTATGTCACCAAAGGAAGGAACACTGAATACAAAGACAGCAGCTCTGTTAAGCAACAAGATGTCTCCATATAACACAAACTACAATTTAAAGGGGAAATATTTACATTCTTTCCAAAAATAAATAAATAAATAACCATCTCTGCCCCAGCCTTAGATCCTATACATACTTTCAAATAAAACGGGGCTTAATCCAAACATCAGAGGGGTAGCCGTGTTAGTCTGGATTGTTAAAGCAGCAAACAGTCATGTGGCACCTTATAGACTAACAGACGTATTGGAGCATGAGCTTTCGTGGGTGAATACGTCCAACGAAGTGGGTATTCACCCACGAAAGCTCATGCTCTAATACGTCTGTTAGTCTATAACGTGCCACAGGACACTTTGCTGTTAATCCAAACAAAATGCCTGGCCATCAAAAGATCAAAAATCTGTTCTTGAAAACTACAAGCCTCAAGCGGGTGGAATGGTACCTTAATGATTTTGTGGAGGCCAAAAATAGACATCTCAGACAAATCAGGGGACATGGACCCATGTACTGGCAAACCAGAATTTTTAGATCATTGCAAAAGTGTTTGCAGAATAACATGGCATAGGTTTCAGTGCAGATGCACCTGCTTAGGTCAGCAGTAAATCTGGACTAAAATCTGAGTGAATACTGTAACATTTTGGGGATCAATCAGCCCAGTAAGAGGTTTGTCATTGCCTGCCTTGTTACTGTGGGTGCCTTAATGCTCTGCTGCTATAGCTCAGAACTCTGATACCAGTAGCCAGCCTTCAAGCATGAAGGTCTCATCTTGGCTTCCATCCACCTACTTACTCTTTGCAGGATGACCCCAATAAGCCCTTCTGGTCCCATGTCTCCTCAAATGCATCCCCCAAATTCTTAACTACCAGACACTCAGACTTCTCCCTTCTGATACATCATTCTTCACCGAAGGATTGAATCCTGGCCCCAGTCATCATCTGCTCAGGGCCACACACTGCACCCAGATTGCACAACAGTGACTTGCTTTGTGTAAAAATAAACCAAAAGTTTATTTAATAGATAAATCTCACAGATTCAAAGGTGAAATAATAAAGAAAAAAAAACACATAAAAGTTACATAGAAGACCATAAAGACAAAACCTCAGGCTTTGCACTTCTATGTTAGCTAAATTCCCTTCTCTAATACAAGTTACCAACTGCCTCTGAACAGTTTCCTAGCATGGCCTCCATCCTAGAGGAGGACCAGTGTTTCAGGGACAGCACCCTGCTTTGATGTTGGCCCTCAGTTTCTGGTTAGCCTTCACTTCAAACCTTTTCCCTTTTAACAGGGTTTCCAGGTTGGAGGGGGGAGGGATGGGGGGATTTGTTTTTTCCTTTCTCTCAGACATGGTAATTAATGGTTAAACAGAGAGGGGAGGAAAACTCCCTCCTCCCTTAGTTTTCCACGACTGAGTTTTTCTTTTCAGTTTCAGTCTCTTTCCATTAATTTTAATGGTCCACCACTTACTTTCCCTGGATTGTACAATGTTACAGTGCTTGGAGTTAGTTTTGTATAAACAACTAGATTGGGAGGTGCCACTCCTTGCCTGATTGCTTCCCCACACTGCTGTGAAGTGATGCTGTAGCTACACCCTGGTTACAATAACAATTTTCTACACATATATACTGTACACATGCATAACCACAACCTGTACACATATCTCCTAATGACTGTCAAGTTCAGAGCATTACCCACTTCCATAAAAGACCTTACTTAACCTATATTTATACATATTAACATTGCACACAATCAGCTAATTCAATTGCTTATTCTTCAGGGTTCAGATCCCCTGTTCTCTCCTTTGGGTGTCTAGACTCTGATTGTCATAAATATTAAGAGCACAAAAGTCATAAACAATATCACGGCAATTATCAAGCCCATTTGTAATAAATGAGTACAATTAAGAAACAGCTCCTGATGGCTGATACTGCCACCTTAGGGCTTGATTCTGTCACGTTTACTCAATTTGACCTCACTTTTGAAAAAAAATCAAGCCACTTATTTAAATAACAGTTCCTTAAGAACTTGCACTTGACTCTGCCAAGCAATCCCAAGATTCTCAATGGAAACAGCAAACAAGAGAATTCTCCTATCAAACTACAAGCCAGGAAAACCAACCCACTATGCAGAAATTTGGGCCTATAAAAGACAGATCATAACAAATCATATGTCCAGCCATCCAAGAGTAAATTTCAGATAGGCAACTTGACAAAAACGTCATTATTCCAACATATTGTAAAAAATGACTAATTTAAGAATCATCTCCATAATGGCATCAGCCTAGATCATGCCACCTAATAATGGCAAAAGCAAAAGGAGTTGGAAGAAAATCTAAATTGGGAACAACTGCAATTCAGTACTCAGTGGCCAGCTATTGATGTAGCTACATCACTGCTGACCCCTACATATAGACAAGAGCAAGCTGAGGTTTGCACTAATTTAGTTATTTGAGACTATTCTCATTAGAAGAGTGCTCTGCTCTATGTTAATATATGTTACTATTCACCTGCACCAGAATGCCTGAGCGGTTAAGGTGTTGGACTTAAGATCCAATGGACATGTGACTGTATGGGTTTGAACCCCTCTCCTGGTAGCTGCTGTTTTAAAAGTGGGGAGGGATAGCTCAGTGGCCTGAGCACTGGCCTGCTAAACCCAGGGTTGTAAATTCAATCCTTGAGGGGGGCCACTTAGGGATCTGGGGCAAAATGAGTACTTGGTCCTGCTAGTGAAGGCAGGAGGCTGGACTTGATGATCTTTCAGGGTCTCTTCCAGTTCTATGAGATAGGTATATCTCTACTGATATATGTATTTATTTCCTGGGGGGAGGGATAGCTCATTGGTTTGAGCATTGGCCTGCTAAACCCAGCATTGTGAGTTCAATCCTTGAGGGGGCCATTTAGAGGGAACTGGGTTAAAAATCTGCCTGGGGATCAGTCCTGCTTTGAGCAGGGGGCTGGACTAGATGACCTTCTGAAGTCCCTTCCAAACCTAATCTGCTATGCAAATAGTCCACAGATAACTTTTAATTAATATGTAGCAGAGTTCCTGGGTTTTCTAGAACCAATGAAACTTGATGTTAGGTATTGCAAGTGGACTGCTTTCATGCAGCTCTTTATATGAGCTCTAAGCAACAAGATTACAAAAGTGTCAACAATTTGCCTGGAGTTAGTTTCCAGTTACATAAAATTTGTTGTGTGATGGCAGAACAATAAAACTTCATTGTTATAAATAATCAAAGAGGTGCTTATTGGTAGTAAATTAATCATACCTGAAGAGGTTTACTGATTGGGAAACAGCAGATAATCAATGGGGCTTGCTTCTTTCTCTTAAGGAATGAGTACTTTGCTCTAATGTCTTAAATTGTTCAAATTAGTGAAGATGTAAGATTCCATAGCACTAACTACCCCTCTCAATTACTTGGGTAGTCTGGGCCTCTCTCTTTCCTTATTAAAGTTAGAAACACAATATACATTTACATTTTAAACTAAATGCAGGAATATTGTTGTTTTGATGGTGCTGGTCTAGATTCAACACAGACTTACACCAGCGTAAACCCTGGTGCAGTTCCCCAGGGGCAGAAAGTCACCTACAGCCAGGTGGCTTCAGCACAAGACATTCACAATCTCCTTCATGGCACAGCAGCCATAAGGGTCCAAGTCAGTCCAAAAAGAGATGAAAGCTGGCCAGGAAATGGGCTTGATCAGAGCAGCCAACAATTGCGAAGTTTCTGTGCCCCTCCTCATTTTGTTCCTGAACCTTGACCCCAACCCTTTTATTCTGGAATCTCCACACTTAAAAAACGTAATAAAGAGCGTGAAGAAGGATTTCTTCACAGGACTTGTCTAGGAGAGGTGTTTGAAGCTCAAAGAAAAGTAACATGTCAAATATTGTCCCGGTTCTATCTCACTGCCACAGACAATCAGAGGGAGGATTGTGGCCACTCTACCTTCTGTGCCCTCACACAGGAGCATGAGAAGATAGAACAAGACACAGGCATTTCCTGACGGACACTGTTAGTAAAAAAGAAAAAAAGTATCTTGCATGCATAAGACATGTGAGCACCTACAATAGGATCCACACTCACAGAAGAATTTATATTTCTGATTCTATTAAAATGACTCTGAAGGACACTCCAATTTCTTCTGTAGCCACTATTTTACCAATAGTCAAAAGACAATACCTTTAAAAAACACTGACAATGCTGTTCAGAAGTAAACTTTCTATTTAGTCAGCATCCAGTCATTGGAGTACTGACCACATGCAAGTACCAGGAAAATCATTTTGGTGGTGATTGCAGGAGAAGAGAATTCAACTATGAGTTTTGGCAGTTTTTCGGTAGATATCTCATAGGAGGACTGAAAGATACTGAAATCCTGTACATTTTTGCTGCTTTTTCCTAGGATATACCATATCGACCCCCATTTTCATAAGCAGTAATTCAGGCTGTCTTTCTCCCATCAGAACTTGTCTCTATTTTATGCTATTATCAGTAAGCTTCCTGTTATTTTGCATTATAAATTATCATTCAGTTGAAAAGAGTAGTCATTAATACATTTGCAAGAGACCAACACATCCCAAGAACCAATTGAACAATCTCAGTCTGTTGATCTATGAACAGTTTAATAACAGACAATGATTATAAGTGACATTATCTTTTATGACTAGCAACTTGGATGTTGATGAGAAATTTCTAATGTTGATTCATACTTCCTGATACTCATAGCTAGCACTTTAACTGTTATTTCAATACATTACATGAATAATTTTCCCTGGTCATTATATTAGTGTCTTCATCCAAATTATTTGAACTCATTTGAACCTAATGAATGTTTTTGCTCACAACAGAAACCAGTGCTTTTAGTGTAGAGAGGGGAGTATCATCCTCTCCAATAATTTTCCACATAGGCTTTATCTAGCAAAGTGCTAAACGACTTGCCCAAAGTGCCCAAAATTCCCACTGAAGTCAGTAAGCACCTTGCAGGATGAAACCCATAAGCCAAAAATATATAAAAATAAGGTGGGAGTGGCAATGTGGCATCCTTCCCTCTACTTTGCAAAGCTTACTTGCCTGAACTACATGCAATCAGGCTTCTGTGGGTTCAGGAGGAGCCCAGCTGATTGGAAAGCAGATGGAACTAGAGAAGTGTTACTCTCCACAGCATCCTTCTCCTGGAATTCCTAGAGTAATATAACCCTGACCCTGTGCTCATTAATTTACACACACTCCTGCTATATTCCCTCGAGAACCCTAGTGGCAAGGAAAAGACCCAGCAATAGTTGGGAATGCTCTGGCAGCTGACAGTGCTGCCAAAGCAGACTGGGCTGGCAGAGAGTGGTGGGGAAGGTCTGAGCCACTGCATATTTGTCTGAAATTCCATAGAATTTCCTCACCAATTCCAGAGCGTCCAGAGTTTAAGAAGGCCATGCCCACTGTCTGCTCCTTTGGTGGCCAAACTCTAACAAGCAATTACATAAGGGGGCAGAAACTCCACAGTCTTAAGCCCATTGATTTTTCCATCTAACTTTGGCCCAAGAGCTTCTATGAGTGTGCATCATCCAGATCTTGACTCAAAAAAACATGTATCTTTCTGTGGTAATAGTTTGACAGCTACATTTTAAAATTTGAGTTAACGTATCATTGCTGTAGATTAGGAAACTCATGGAATGCTCAACGGTCTGTATTTCAACGCCATCTCTGAAGCAATCTCTTCCCGGATAAGAGTCATAGTTCTGCTGCTTAACTCTAGGATCAACATTTATCAAAACATCTATTTTAAGATGACACTGAACCTTCTTACTGTGAAGTCTAAACTTTACAGAACTTCATTAAAAATGGAAAAGTACTTTGCACATTGCCGTGTATTGGAATAATATTGGTGTTTCATTCTTCTTCACATTAAATGGAGTTTTACTATATCAGTTCCTTACAATTGCATTCCACTGTACAAAACTTATTTAAAAGTGTTTTCTGTTTTTCCATTGAAATTCTCTCTTTGGTACATGGTACATTTATAACATTCTGAAAATGAGATCTGTTTAAAAACAAGGTTGATGTCTAGCAGAATTTATTTTAACATCTGCCCATTGCATATACCTTCCTATTGTGTTCCAAGTGTCAGTCACATTCTTCTGGTAGAGGACTGGGTACTCTTCATAGCCCGACCACACCATTTAATAACCAAACAGAGGGATCACAGCTGAGCAATTCAAGGCATTCTTTGCTCCTGCCCCAGGACTATGAGTGCACCACCTGTGCAATACTGCTGGTTCCTGCCACAATTTGGGTGCAATTGACTATCATATTTCACACAGCCATAACTATGTCTTTGTTCAGCACCTAAAACAAAGTGGCTTCAATCCAAATTAGGGTCTTTGGACACTATCATAACATACATGTTAAATGATAATAAGAGATATTTAGTTATATGAGGCCTAAGATGATGAGATACAACTCAATTCTGTTTGTTTTTATTGGAAAAGATGATGCTGAATTTCAATGTCCATACAACTCTAGTCTGTCAGTTTTGTTGTAATACTGCCAAAACTTTCAGGGGCACAGATATGCACAACACCCACAGCTCTGCCAATGCAATCCTGCAGAATGACCCTTGCTATTTTACTACAGGAGGATCTGGAGCATGGCATGGACTGTACCCTCAGCAAGTTTGCAGATAACACTAAACTAGGAAGAGTGGTAAATACTCTGGAGGGTAGGGATAGGATACAGAGAGACCTAGACAGATTAGAGGATTGGGCCAAAAGAAAATCTAATTGAGTTTTTCAACAAGGATAGGCGCAGAGTCCTGTGCTTAGAACGGAAGAATCCCATGCACTGCTACAGACTAGGGACCGAATCCCTAGGCAGCAGTTCTGCAGAGAAGGACCTAAGGGTTATGAGTCAACAGTGGCCCTGTTGCCAAGAAGGCTAATGGCATTTTGGGCTGTATAAGTAGGGGCACTGCCAGCAGATTGAGGGATGCAATCATTCCCCTCTAGTCAACATTGGTGACGCCCTCATTTGGAGTACTGGGCCCACACTACAAGAAGGATGAGGAAAAATTGAAAGAATCCAGCGGAGGGCAACAAAAAATGTAGGGGCTGAAGCACTGTTTATAAGGAGAGGCTGAGGGAACTGGGATTGTTTAGTCTGCAGAAGAGAAGAATGAGGGGAGATGATAGCTGCTTTCAACTACCTGAAACGGGGTTCCAAAGAGGATGGATCTAGACTGTTCCATGGTAGCAGATGACAGAACAAGAAGTAATGGTCTCAAGTTGCAGTGTGGGAGGTTTAGGTTGGATATTAGGAAAAACGTTCACTAGGAGGGTGGTGAAGCACTGGAATGGATTACTTAGGGAGGTGGTGGAATCCTTTCCTTAGAGGTTTTTAAGGTCAGGCTTAACAAAGCCCTGGCTGGGATGATTTACTTGGGGATTGGTGGTGCTTTGAGCAGGGGGTTGGACTATATGACCTCCTAAGGTCCCTTCCAACCCTGATATTCTATGATTCTATGAACAGCTGCCCTAAACCGTGACTTAAGTTATCCAAAACATTATGGGTACCTAATGTCCTTCCACCTCATATTATTTTACACATATAGAAAACAACCAACCAACAGCAGACAAGTCTCTGAGGGAAAAAAGTTAATTATCAAGTTGGTGCATGTATCAGATTATCCAAATGTAATTTGAAAATCATCTTCAAAATTAAGTGAAATAGTAAAGGCCTGTTTAATCTTATTGAATTGAAAATAATTATGATATGCCCTTCTGGATTATATCAAGTGCAGCATCACTTTAATAATAACCTCCTTTCTCTGGGGACTACACTGTGCATTTGAAGTGAGATGGAGTCAATGATCTGTTAGAAGCTTTCCACCTTTATCTGCTACAATCCTACATTAGGAACATAGTGCACATTCAATATAGCAAATGATGGGCAACTGCGTTTTTTGGGGGGAACGGGTGGTGTTTGGTTTTTTTGGTTTGAGCCCTGACAACATATTCATGTAGGCAGCTGTAACTAAACAATGACTCGGGAGCAAACATTGGTTTCCTCAAGAATCAACACATTCAGCCATCCAGGACCTCACTGCAAAATAATTAAATAAATTGGGCAGCCTATGTATGCACATTCACATGTACAACAGGCAGTCGAGCCTGACTCTCCTGCCCCAGGCAAAAACTGTCAAACAACAACAACAACAAAAAAGGACTCAGTCACTGAATGTTTTGCTGCCCTTAACTAATTAGCATTTGAAGACTCGAAGTGCTAGGTGAGTGCCCTCCTGCAGGGGCAAAAGAAGAGAGCCCACCATGGAGCAGATCCCAGGGCACGCTGAGCGGGTGCGTGTAAGAGGTTCAGGGAGCACCTGGCCCTGGGATGCAGTGAAGGGCCAGTATAGTGTCTAAGCAGCGGGGCCTTCTAGCGATGTGCTAGGGAGAAGTTGAGTCAACTCTAGTAAGATCTCCGATACCCCGGGGAGAAGCCTAGCCCAGCGCCGAGACACACCGATGTTCTTACCCCGGATTCACAACCAAGAACCTACAAATGCAGCTGGGTGCTGGCTCTGCCTCCCGAGCTCTCGCGCTGTGCCCACTTTCCGATGCCACCTGCTTCCTCTGCCCAGCCCACGTCTCCCCCTTGGCCCGCCCTTGGCCCCACGCGGCCGCCTGACACTCACCCAGGTTCACAAAGCTCATGACCATGTCCGCGTCGTTGAGGAAGGCGCTGTCCTGCGAGCTGGGTCCCGGCTGGGCGATGAGGGTCTTGCGCTGCAGGGTGTGAGCGGTGGGGGGCTGCAGGCGGCGGCGCTCTGCCCCCGGCCCCTGCTCCTCCTCGCTGGACAGGGCATTGTACAGATCCAGCATGAAAAGAGGAGCCGAGTTGAGCCTGCCCGGCGGAGGCAGCTGCTGCTGGGGAGGAGGCGGTCGCGGCTGCAGCCCGTGCAGCGGCCGGGGCCGGTGCGGCAGCCCCAGCACGGACAGGATCTCCTTCTGCATCTCCCGCTTCTCGTGCGACTTGAGGCGCCGGTAGAGGAATCCAGGCGAGGAGGCGGCTGGAGGCTGCGGCTGCTCCCTGCTGCTGTCCGCCAGCAGCGCCCCCCCGGCGGGCAGCAGGGGCAGCACGGGCGGCGGCGGGGAGCAGCAGCAGCTGCACAGCAGCCCTCCCCACCAAAGCCAGCCGAGCCTCAGAGGCATCGCTCCCAGCCGGGTGCTGCTGCTGCTGCTGCTGGCTCGCCTCTGAGGCAGACGAGGGATGCCCGGCTCCTTCTATCCTCGGGCTCTGCTGCTCCCCCCCTTGGGAGTTAATTCATGAGTGGGGGGGGAGGCGAAGGGGTTAAACCTTCCCTCTCTCTCGCATGGTCACTCTCTTCCCACTCCCCCGGCCGCCCAGGCAGACCCCGAGGAAGGGCTGCGGCGGCAATGGGGCGGGGGGGAAACAGAGCTGCTCAGGTGCAACCGGTGTGCGCCCGGGGTGGAGGTGGGCGGCTTCCCGCCCCCACAGGCAGCAAACGCGCCGCGCGGCTGCCCGGCTCACACAGCCGGGACGGGAGCCGCTCGCTGCGCGCCGAGCAGTCCTCGCTGCCCAGCGCCGTGGGACACGCGCCGCTCGCCGGCGCGAGCCAGCTGCGGAGTTGGCAGGCGCAGGAGCCCGCTGCCCTGGGAGCGGACGGGGGTCAAGAAAAGGGGGGGGGTAAAATAAAAGCAAACTTTCTCCTGGAGGTAAGTCCCTGCAGGGGAGCTGGAGGCTCCTGCTGCTGCTGCTAAGGTCCCCCGGGGTCGGCTGGAAGGGGTGATGCTGGGGCAAAAAAAAATATCGCATGCGCGGGCGCTGCTCCTCCTCCCGGGACAGGCAGCCTTGACTCACTGAGGAGAGCCGCGCTCCGGCAGGTACCACACTCCAGCTCCCCGAAGCGCCCGCCCACCCCGTTGACAGACAGCGAAAGCCGCTATTCAAGAGGCTCCTCCCGCGTCCATCGTGCAAGAGTCTCCCCACCCCAAGCCTGCTGCAAGCGGGGGTGTTGCCGTCTGCAACGACTGGCTCTGGGGTTCCCCTGCTGCAGACTGGAAATAAGCCGTGGAAGGGAAAGGGTGTCTCGGAGGAGGTGAGTGTGCGGGACACAAGGGGCAAGGGGTGGAAGGCAAGGCCCTGGCTGTAGTTTAATGGTAGGCGGGAATACGTGGTGGGGGGGGGGGTTGTTTTTAAATTGTTGCTTCCTGTTCAGTTTCTGAAACTTTGGCTTTTGGCAGGAAAATGATAGAACCAGATGAAAATACCATGTAGCCTCTAACTGGTATAAGAGAGTGATGGTAACCGGGTTGTATTCACAAATACAAAAGCTTTCATTTGGTTTCCTTTGGTAGCCTCACTGAACTGAAAAATGACAAGGGCAGCATCGTTTTGGCTTAGCTGGGATGTAAAGGGGCCCCAAAATGATGCTATCGCAACTGGTTCAGGCCTTGTGGGTTGTCATCCCACTCCCTTCCAACCCAGTCCCTTCCCCACCGGGGGCTGATGTCTGACAACTAGGTTATGTTTTATTTGGGCCTGCAGTTAGACTCTTGTGCTCACAGAGAGCCCAGCTGAAGTCATTATTTTATTCTTAAATGATACTGAACATTGGTACCCAGGAGTCCTTGTCATGGACCAGGATCCCATTGTGCTAGATGCTGTACAAACACAATAAGAAAAACAGGCCTGCCCCCAAAGAGCTTATATATTTAGAATTTTTAAAAAAGCTTTAGTTAATGGGGCTCTGCAAGGATCCTTCCCTGCAGATCCGCCTGTGGGATTAAAGCATTGTAAATTCTTCAAGGATTGTGTCTTCCTATATGTTGTAAAACATATGGTACTATAATAAAACCTCTGGTTGTATATATCTATACTGCACTGTGATTACTCTTGTAGTGTGGATTTGCCAGTAGGTGTGGGGTTGTTTTTTTAAGTTTTTAATTTGTTTTGTCTTTTGTAGGGTCAAGGTACAGTATTAATCTCTGTCTGAATCTGGAAAACACACTCCCTAGGATTCAGAATGTTGACTGGCAGGCATAACATGAAAGAGAGAAACTTTTCACCAATCAGACCTAAGCAGCTTATACACTTGCATAGATAGTCATGAGTTTTCCCTCATTAATTTTAATGAAGTCCTTCAGACTAAAACAATGCATCTGTTATTCCATAATTACAATAATTCAGAGGAATAGCTTCTTAATAAATTAATAGAAAGGAAGCTCGTGCACATTTGCACTTACAAATTTTTAAAATAAACCAAGTTGTTGTTTTGCTCTGTTGAAAGAGCTCTTTCATGTAATAACTAAGTTAGCTCTACTTGGAAGGCTTATAAAAGAAAAAATTAAATGGTGAATTGAAATGATCACCTGCCTTTTTTGTTCATCCTTTCTCCAATTTATACAACCTATTTAAATTGCCTACAATATAAGTATGTTACTTTCAATATAATTAAATTTACTTTCAAATCATTTTGGTTCTTAAATAATAATGTCATATCTAAGGTAATTTTAACAGGCTACAATATAGTACAATATTCTTAGAAAGAGCTTACAAAGTGGCACATATACAGCATCATTCAGATGGTGGTCAAACCAAATCATCCATAACGGTCTCTTCTGGCCTTCATCTATGAACAAGTAGTAATATGTAGACAAACTGCTTGAAAACCTTATACAATCTTATTAAAAAATTATTTCAAACCTTAGAGTAATGGATGAAGAATACTTCTAACTCCAGCCCCTATTTATTACCAGTGGGAGACATTCTATATAATGGTCGGAGACATTCTCTATAACCGTCTCTATACTTATGGGTTGTAGCATGCTCTCAGTTACACTGGTAAATTCAGGCTCATTCCACTAGTAAATCCAGGCTACCACCACTGAAGTCAGTGGATTTACTCTGTATTTACACTGGTGTAACGGAGTAGAATTTGGTCCTAGAAGTCAAATGCTGATCCATTTGAAGTCACTGGAAATATTTTTTGACAATTTGAGGATCAGAATTTGGCAATATCACATTCAGTCTCCCAGAGCATTAGCTGGGACTATTAAAGACAGAACACTTATTTTCAAAAGTTTAGAAGACAATGAAAATGTATTCTGAGGAAAGCATGCTTTAACACTGGTATTTTAACTATGATAATGAAGGATCCATTATTAACATTAGCTCTGTTCTCTAAAAAAGACCGTGCCCTTCAGGAGGTCCATGCACAGATTTCATCTTTCCCCCACAAAAAACGCTTAGTTGCCTTTGCAACCACCTATTGCGTGTCAGAATCCCTTTGCAGAGAGAGTTGGCATATGCTGGCTTGAGGCATGGCCCAGGATGCATCTTGTCCTCCCTCTGTCTTCATAGAGATTATTAGCTGTTCTGTGGAGTCTCCATAGTGTGAAGATTTGAGCTAGAGTTCCAGTGCAGCTGGGGAGTGCTAGGGACCAAAACTAGTGGCTTCCTATATATTCCTAGGATCCACAGAAATCCCTGGTGATTATCCAGGTTTGGCCCTGTTGTTTGTTCCATGGGGATGCAAACCACACTCCCTCCTCTCCTCAATGAAAAAACAGGGAGGCTGGGTAGGGGGTCCTCAGAAATATCTTCCTCTTTAGCCCCCTCCCCTGTGTTTTAGTGTGTGAGGATGAGGAGGGTAGAGATGATCCAACCCCAGTATCTTGCACGTTTCCTTTTTTTTTTTTGCATTGCTGGCACATGCAGCTGGTGTCCTTAAAGGGCATGAAGTCTGAAGTAATATTGTCACCATTGTACACCATTATGCATCTGTTTTTAAACTGTTTCTTTGTATACACTAATCTTTCTAATTTGTCTGTGTAATTTTAGTTTAGAGCAATGATGCTGGGTGGTACTATGTAGCTAAAAATCCCTAACAGCTCTGAGGGATGGTAGATGCTGGTAGATTTCTGGTATGGGCAGCTGCCAGAAAACTTGAACCCCAGGGGAAGAAGCACAGAATGTAAGTTGTCTGTTTTAATTCTGGCTTCCCTCCCAAAGCTATGGAGAGGTTATTCTGTATGCCGTTTATGACAAACTACAGAAGGGTATTCCAAAAGCTGATGATGTAGATGTTAGGGACTGTGATTTGCATGCATACTTATCCAAACCAGTACCTACAAACACCCATGCAAGTAATCGTTGGAGAGGCGGGCTCAGAAAGGAGCAGCAACATTTCACAGTGTTAATTTATTGGGCCTGATTTTTCACTCTTCAGGTATAACAATGGACCTGACTTTCCACTGTATGTTTGCAGTGCTGTTGCTGTGTTGGACACTAGAGAGACAAGGTAGGTGAGGTAATATTTTTTATTGGACCAACTTCTGTTGGTGAGAGAGACAAGCTTTCACAGAGCTCTTCTTCAGGCCTAGGAAATGTATTCAGAGTGTCATAGCTAAATACAAGGTTGAACAGATTGATTAGCATAAGTAGATAACACATATTTCAAGGGAGAATGGAAGGTGAAGTGTCCAGTCACCGGGGGGAGAAGGGGGGGGGGGAAGGGAGAGAACAGAACACAGGTTAGTGGGCTATACATAACTGTAATAAGCCATTGCCTCTGTTCAATCCATGATTTTTAGTGTCTAGCAAAGTTATGAGTTTAAGCTCCCAGGCTCATCTTTTGAAGGTGTGGTGCAGGTTTTCTTTGAGGATGAGGACTGAGAGGTCAGATATGGAGTGAAAGTTTTGTGAAAGTAATGTTCAGCAACAGGTGATGTGGTGCTTTTGTCTTTGATCATCTTCCAATGTGAGTTCATTCAAGAGTGTGGTGATTGTCTGGTTTTGTTTCACCCACATCGTTGTTATTGGGGCATTTAATACAGTGGATGAGGTACATCACATGTACCTTGTTATGGGCATGTGCAGGACCCAGGGATCTTGAAAGATGTGTTGTGGGGGGTAATAAACATTGTAGCAGTGCAGACCTGTCTGCAGGTTTTGAATCTGTTGTTCTGATAGGGTCTGGTGCAGCTTTGAGTTGGTGTGTCCTGGTCTATAGCGAGTTTGCTTCTGATGATATTGGTGTGCCTGGGGGTTGTTTGAAGACCAGAAGAGGGGGTTCAGAAATGAGGTCCCCACTGAGTATGGGTTGTAGTTGTTTGATACCCCATATAGGTTCCAGTGTGGGGTGGCAGGTGACAACTAGAGATGTGCAGTCAGAGCGGGTTTTATTTCTGTATTGAAGCAGGTTCTCTCAGAGTATTTGGGTGGCCTGTTTCATGATGCAATCTACTTCTCTAGGAGAGTGTCCTTGGTTGGTAAAGGCAGTTTTAAGTGTGTTCAGGTGTACATATGTGTTAAGGTGCTGGACTTTCTCCTCTGAGCATATTCTGTGGTATCTGAGTGCCTGGCTGTAGATGATAGATTTATTGGTGTGGTTAGGGTGGTTACTGGATCTGAAAAGGTAAGTGTGGTGACCCACGGTCTTCTTGTTATCTGTAGGGTTTCATTGCTGAAGTTGATCGTGATGTCCTGAATGTTGTTCCAGAGTTTAGTGAATGGGTGGCAGTGGTTGAGTTGTGATGGAAATCTGAGGGAGTTTAGGTAATCTGGTATTGGGGAGCCATCCTAGCACCCATAGCTGTTCCCATGTTTTGGGCAAAGTGTTTGTTGTTGAATTAGAAATTGTTTTGGGCAAAGATTAAATGAATGAGCTTGGTGATGTTTGGGGTGGATAATGAGTGTTGTCTATTAGCTTGTAAATATTTGAGGCAGGCAACAATGCAGTTGTGGTGAGGGATGTTGGTGTCTAGGGAGGTGACATCCAGGGTGGCAAGGATGGTGTTCTGAAGGAAATTGTGAATGTTGCAGAATTTCTGGAGGAAGTTGGTAGTGTTCTAGAGGAAGTTGGTCCTTTGGGTGATGAGTAGTTTGAGGATGATTTCTATGAGGCCTGATATTCCTTTGGTGAAAAATGCAGTGGCCAGATATGATGGGTCTGCCTGAGTTCCCTTGTTTGTGTATTTTGGGAAGCATGTAGAAGATCCCTGGGGTGAGTTTGTAGGGGATGAAGTTGTAAAGTTTCTCTTAAGAGTTGTTTAGGGAAGAATTTAATGATTCTCTCCCCTCCCCCCCATGACTGGAGGGTGTTAACAGGCCACTTCGCCTTGAATGGTCCCTTGAAATATGTGTTAATTGCATATACTAAACAATCTGTTCTACCTTCTATTTAGCTGTGACACTGAGTACATTTCCCAGACCTGAAGAAGAGCTCTGTGTAAGCCTGAAAACGTGTCTCTCTCCCCAACAGAAGTTAGTCCAATAAAAGATATTACCTCACCCACCTTTCCACTGTATGTCTGTTATGGGGCAGTTTACATCACTTTCTCCACAAGAGTCTTATAAATTCTGCTTCATATTTTGGATGCTACAGAAGGAAGTGTCACATTTTAAATATATATATTTTCCAGAGTTAACTATGTAGCTTGAGTGCCCTCATCTCTTCTTGAATCAACTTGAGTTGAAAGTGTTCAGCACCTTTTAGGATTGAACCCTGGGATAGTTGTCACGGTAGTGAACACTGCTTTTCCGATGATCCATAACAAGCATACATCATCTACGCTTTTTTATTCTTAAAGTAAAATATTGAGTTTTGAGTATGTATTGTTGTAATATAGTTATAGAAGTGGCAGAGTTTGGGCACCCCAGGACCAATGCAGTGTCGGGGTACGGACACACTGAACTTTCCAGCACTGTTCTGCTAAATTATCTCAGTCTTATTAAGCTAGACTTTCTATACAACCCAGCATGATGACTTAACCTCTCCATAACAAATAATGTGGACTCTTTGCTACAGTATTGTAGCTCAGGGAATGTCTACACTACTCGCTGGATCACTGGACAGCAATCAATCTAGCGGGGGTCAATTTATCGTGTCTAGTCTAGAGGCAATAAATCGACCCCCGAGCACTCTCCCGTCGACTCCTGTACTCCAGCTTGGCAAGAGGCGCAGGCAGAGTCGACGGGAGCGGGAGCAGTTGACCTACCACAATGAAGATACCACAGTAAGTAGATCTAAGTACATCGACTTCAGCTATATTATTCACGTAGCTGAAGTTGCGTAACTTAGATCAATTCCCCCAGGGTAGACCAGGCCTTAGTCACTAGCCTTTCTTTAGTAGTTCTTATCAATGATGTGGACTACTTCCTTAGGGTTCCTGAAGAGCTGCCACGACCATCTGAATCAGAATGCCTTGTTTTGGATTCTGACCATGTTATCAGCACTAGACATTGCTTTGCTTCCTCAGGAACTCACTGGAAGGGATGAAAGATTTGTGTCTTCTTAAAGAGGTTATACTACAGCTTCAAATTTCAAACAAACATGTTACCATTTGAAATTGCACATTTCTAAAAAGGATAAAGAATAGAGAGCAATACCTAATTCTCTGGGTGAAGGCAAAAGGAAAGGCATGTACGTAATCTGTTGCAGACTATGACAAACACTGTAAGAGTTAAATAAATATGTTAGTGCTACTGAAAGAATTTTTCACCTGCCAGAAAGCCTCCACAGCACACACACCATCCAAAACTCTGTGGTAACATTTGCTTTCACTGAAACTTTCCTTTCACTGTCATATCTTCAAAAATGTTGTAGACTCAGGCTTCAGAAAATCTTTCAGGTCATCATATTTTCCTACTCCTGGAGGACATCTGGTGGTGAAATGAAAAGCTCCTGCATAACTGTTTCTGAAAGACATCCATACTGGTTAAGTTAGCAGTAAAATGGTTTAATTTGTTTTAACTTCTTTTAAATTCTTGCCCATAAGCCAAGATCCTCGCTGTAGGAGAACTGAGCAGGTGCAGGTTTTCTTTGTCACTAATATACTGTAAATAGTTCCATGAACAGATCTGCTTCCAGAGGAACTGTGTTTCAAGATATTCTTTTGAAAATAAGAATTAGCTACAGTAGTTAATTTCTTCTGGCAGCTGTAGTGTTTAGGTTGTAAGTAAATGAAACTGTGGCTAAAAAATTAGTAGTTGGTTTTTCGTTGTCTTCATTTGGCAAGTCAATCAACGTTGTTTATATAAATTATGTTATTGCCATGCATTTTTAGTAGTGCTACACACTGGTTATGGGAAGAAATTCCTTTATCTTTTAATAAAGACTAATGGCTAAAATACTCAAATGAAAAAAAATGTAAAAGAAGTAGCTTTATTTCAGGATTTCAGAACAAAAGTACAATAAAAATTGAAATTTTTCATTATGACAATGATTTTTAGATATAAAATACATTAAACACAGGATATCTTATCTCCATTCACAAGGATTTATGTACATAACCCTTGCTAACACAATTATGTATGCAACTTCCCATATATCAAGATTATGTACCCTAGAGTAAATTATAAATTTTGAATTTATATAATTTTTCAGGACTTCCATTATTTTTGTAAATTCAGTAGACTGTTACTATTTTAATTATTAGTAAACCTCTTCTACATGCAGAAAATATTTTACTTTTATAACTTTCCTCCACGTCCCACCCCTAAGCTGAACTTTTTAGCACCAGGGAGAGACTCTTTCGAAATCACTTGCACACCAGTGTCAAACTCAAATTGCAGGGCTTCTGTGAATGAGGAAGCATCAAAGACACTGTAATAAGCAGAACTTCGGTCTCCTCGCATGCATTGTTGAGGAAAGGCAGAGATTTGTTTAGCAAGCTCAATGGCACACTGAAGGACTACAAATAGAAACATAAAAGAATTTTAATAGTACTTAAAAAAATCATACACAACTTGCAGATATAAGAAATAACAGCTTTGTGATATGGGCTGTTTATAACATGATGCATTTGAAAACAGGATATTAAAAAGGCAAAACATGCACAGTAAATTTAATATTGGCTTGCAAGGTCTACTTATGAACTGGGAAAGAGTGGTTTAGTGTAAATGTAATTCAAAGATGGAAGCAGACTAAAACCAATATTTGCTATGTATGCCCAAATTTTTTCCTCTCATTTGATGAATGCAGTTTCTTTAATGCAAGTAGTCTAGCAGAGGCATTTAAAAAATAGTAACATCTTATTATTCACACACACACACACACGGGGACACAGACCCATTACTTTTTTTTACCTAGAAATATTTTCTAAAAATATGTAATGCAGATTTATCAGATCCAAATCTTTGTGAGAGAAATGGTTGTATATAAATACCTACTTCAATAACTACATTACTACACCACTATCGTCATAAAAACAAACATCTGAAAGTGAAGAAATTCATAGTTAAGGTTCCTCGAACAATCACAACTCTGTTCCAATTTTCATGTCCACCATCTCCATAACAGGAATATACTTATATCCTATTGATTACTGTTTAAATTTATGAATCAGCAATTCAAATATTTTTAAAGCCACAGCTTAATCCTGGAATCTAGCCAATTTAAAAAGAGTTAAAAGTAGTTTGATACTACATTTGCCCCAACCCCTTCGGCCAATACTTGTTGATTTACAATAACATTTTCCTATTTAAAAAATGTTTTTCTCTCCCTTGTTTGTATATGCAAGATGCAGGCAAATAGGGGAAATTAAGTAATTGACTATATATGGGAAAACCCCTGAAACCCACAGTGCTGTGAAATGTCCTTAGTAAACAAATTTGAAAAGTGATTTAGCCTCTCTCAGTTCAAGTAATCTAGAGCTTTTACCTGGAAGTATGAAACATTTAAGACATGACGTTTTTAAGGCAATGGTGTCCCCTTAACGTCTATATCCGTCTGGTAGAGGCTGTGACATACATGGACTGCATGAATATGGAAAGTACAGTGGGGTTTCCAGTTCATATAGCAAACTTTGATAGGTCTCTTACTCACAATGGATTAGCAGAGAGGAGACTATGCTGTTTCTGGACTATGAATAAGATGTAAGATGCTGAGGGAGAGGGCTGAATTTCTCCCAAGCTCTCTGCTGCTTAAGTGGGTGCAACTTCAGTGAATTTTCACCCAATCTCAACAACAGGCCTGCTGAGCAGAAGAAACTAAATGACAGTGTTTATAGCTCATCATAGGAAGGTGAACTAGAAGATTGCCTGTGGGCCATGTTTGGTAGGTGGTTTGTAGCCCCTATTGAGCATATAGAGGGAGATATGGTAGATGGATATGAAAGGCCTCTAGGCTATAGGTTGAGACTGGGAAGACATACAGGGCAGAGGCTTAAATTACTAATTTTTCTCATTTTAAAATGTTTGCTATAACTTGTTGTAGCAAGGCGGTGTGGCTCCCCTCCTCCACAGGGAGGGTTGAGCCCCGTCCATCTTCCCCCAGGGTGGAACTTCCGGGCGGAAGCCCCGCCCCTCAAAGGGTCAGGCGGCGACCTGGAAGTATAAAAGCCGGACACTGGCCTTCAGTTGGAGCTTAGCAGCCGGCCAGAGCAGACGTGCCGGCCGACCCTCGTTGCTGGGAGGCTGCCGAGCTCCGGGACAGGGATCAGGCCTTGCCAGAACCGACCCGCAGCAACCACGACCCTGAGCTGCGGGAACTACCAAAAGCTGCCGCCCCACTACGCTGGAGGGACCGTTCGGACTCAGACTGGCCCAGCTACCCAGAGGTACTACTGGATTACCCCGGCCCGGACTGGAGGAGCCCATGACGGTCGCGACCCGGCGGACCAGGTAGGCAGCGAAGGGGATGGAACAGTAGCTGGGGGCGGCTGAACTACAGTCAAGCCGGCAGAAGCCCGGCGAGCCGGATGACCGTGTGTGTCTTGGTCAGATTCACCACTGACCGCTGGTCGTGTAGTTCGTGTTAGGAACCCCCCATCACTCGGTCAGGTGTTTCGGGCTGGAGTTCCATGACGGCACTAGTAGCGACACCGCTACTAGGCCCGGGCTGGAACGGCAGAGGAGTGGTGGGCTGCGTTCCCCTGCCACCCGTAAGCCGGGTGCAGAATTCCCCCTTCGCCCCACAGCTGACCGTGTGTTTGCTTGTCTCTCGGTGCCCAAAGGCGCAGAGCTCGTCTGGACTATTTGCTGCTCTGCACTGCCCAAAGGGCCAGAGCCCCTGACAGTTTTGTGCTCGCCGGCACTGCCAAAGACAGGCCTCAACTATTGCTGCACTGCTCTGCCCTGCCCCAAAAGGGCCAGAGCTATTGAACTGTGTTTGGTGGCCCCGACCATCCAAGGGCTGGGTCTTGACTTGTTCTGCTCTGCCCTGCCGCCAAGCAGAGCCCTGATTTTGTGCGCTCTGCCCTGCCCAAGGCCAGAGCCTAGTGAACTGTGTTGATGCCCGCCATCAGGGCTGGGCTATTGACTTTGTCTCTACTCTGCCCTGCCCAAAGGGCCAGAGCCTAGATACGTTGTTTCGTGCCGCCCGAACAGGTGGCCCTATGACTCTTTCAATCCTGCCTGCCCCAAAGGGGCCAGAGCTTAGTGCACTGTGTTTGGTGCCCGCCTGTATCCAAGATGGGGCCCCACTAACTTTGCTGTGTCCTAGTCCGCTCCACAGGGACTGAACGCCCGGACAGTGGACCGCGGACCGGAGGGACAAGACCTGGTGAGAACAGGACGAGGCCGGTGTGGCTCCCCTCCTCCACAGGGAGGGTTGAGCCCCGGCTTCCCTCGTCACACTTGTGTTCTGAGTATTTGATTTCATGAAAATTTATTTACAGCCTTAACTCCAGTTTAAGTTTTTGTTTGTGTATTAACTTCATTTTTAATAGAAGCCAGAAGGCAACAGAAAGCTCTTCTGTAAGGTCAGTAGAGCTTTAAATCCTATCAAATGCAACAATGGATAGTGTAACAGAAAAGTTCGTTTCAAATGTTCTATCCATAACAGCTATCATTTCTGCCAGATGTTGCACTCTTGGAGCTTATAAAACTATCTGAAGTTAGTAAAGAAACACAAAAGGGGGGGGGGGCAGGAAAATGACTTTGCATGCTTTTAAATATTGTTACAAACCCAGAATATGCTGCAGTTTGCCAAGCAAGAGTTGATTTCAGCAGGTTTAGGGGACTGTTTCATAGCACACAGTCCCTCCAGATGAGATCTATTAAAAGAAGTGGTATCCTAACTCCCACTTTAAGTGTTGATATCTTCTGGGTAAGAAGGTGAGTAAGGATAGTCTACAGCCAATATTTCCCCCCTCCTCCAGTGTCTTCAGGGAGCATAGCTTGCCTCCTTGGCTATGACAGAGATAGGAAAGGGACGCTCACCTATACCTAACTGAAAGGAATCTGAAAGAAGGGTGAAAGTTTTGTTGGGGGTAGAGTCCCGTTCCAAGGATCATATTTACCCTTTGCTCAGAGACGGTCATGGGAGCTGCTCTGTGTCTGGGACTCAGAGACCCGGGATCTGAATCCTCAGGGGCCTACTGTAACTTGTGAGAGTAAGGAGCGCTTAAGAGTGCCCCATGATTCTAACAGCAATCTCAGCACTGGGCTGTCTTTTTTGTTTTGTGTTTAATGCAGAGAGGATAAATGATGGTGTGGTGTGGCATAAAGGTTTCATCAGCATGAGTTTGGGATCACCCTGTTTTCTCAAATAGCTTGTGAGCTTGCCACTCCAAATGACTGCTAATAGCTACATCTCTTACAGTTTATTCATAGTCCAGAAACAGCACAGTCCCCTCTCTGCCATTCCATTATGAGTAAGAGTTTTATCAACATTCTCTTATGAATTACTAATAGCTACATCTCTTCTATCCTACATATACACACACTACAGAAAATCAGCTATAACATATTTTAGAGTTCTCTCTCTTTTTATTTGATCCCTCTATGACAGCTGGTAGAGATTAGACATCCAGCACACCACAGCTGGAGAGAATGGAAGACTATCTTTATTGCCCTTTTTACAGACCCATGCCTCCTTGCTCTACACCCCTATGTTCACAACTATCACCACCATTTTTACAGGAACTACTAGTGAGGAATTATGGGCCTTGAACCTGGGTCTGTGTGTCACCAGGCAGAATTCAGGCCATGGTTGCTACCTGGCAGCTTACCCAAACCTCATTAGCTCACAATGGGCCATGCCCACAAAGCTCCTCATTGTGCGAGACATCAAGCGCCACCGATTGGCTGGGTTGCACTACTTAAGCTAGACAGAATCATGAGAAGTTGTCTGAGCAACTAGATGAATCCCTGGCTGGCTGCTACTACAGACTCTGCCTACTTGTCTGACTCCCAAGCCATGGCTCCCAGCCTGTTCCTGGTGCCTGACCTCTTCATCCTAGGCCCCTATCTGCTCCCAGTTACTGTTTTCCTCCCTTGCATCAGGTCTCTACTACTACATCCAACCCGGACACTGACCCTGGCTTGACTCCTGACTCTGTCTTTGGCTCTGACCCTTGGCTTGGCTCCTGACTCTAACCCCAGCTCCGAGCCTGGATCCATTTCCAAGTGTCTGACTAACAATTAGGCTAGACACAAACCAGACCCTCCACTACTGTCTTTATCCTACAGCCTGTGAAGCCAGATGCCTTAGTTACCAGTCCGATGGCACTAGTCTCAGAAGAGCCCTAAAAACCTCTAAAATGCACCTAAACATCTTTTCTGTTAACATTTTAGGTATAAGTTTAAGGTCTGATATCTTGCAACCTCCCAAGCCTAGAAGCAAGTGCTGGGTCCCATTGGAAGCTGGGATTCTCCCCTTTCCAATAGTGTAAAGTTATGCAGGACTTCAAGATATCAAACCTTAAGCCTGTCACTGGAACAGGATCAAGTACTGCCTGTCCTGGATCAATAGCAGGTAATTTTTAAAGGGGAAACTTCCCTATTTGGGAGAAAGGAGGAAACATTTTTATGGCAGGTTTATTTATTCTTTAAAATGGCAACTGTGAAGCTGTTCAGAGATCTGGAATGTCAGGATGTGTCTAAGTGAGATGGATTAGAGGGCAGAGAGCATGAGTTGGTCAAAAGTGCATGATCAAGTATGCAACCAGGTGATATGTATTATTGGTTCTGCAATTAATCATATGTATATCACCAGTACATATGTGAAGTTTTAGGCTATTTACAGTAGGACAAAATTGTCCCAAGCATACTTTGAGCACACACTGATTTGTAGGACTCTTAATTGACCTCCCGTATTGTTTCTGAATACCGTTTCTTTTAATGGATGAAAGTGTGAGACCCGACATTAACAAACTAGGTTGCAATATAATAGAAATATGTCTGAGCTATCATCCTCCCCCCACTTTAAAAAAAATAGGCACACATAAAACTAGCTAACAATGTTAGGGTAATGAATGGTTGTGCTACTGAAATAAAGTAACTTTCTAACTATGTGAAGACATTTAACGGTGTATTTTAAATACTAGGTATTACTGGGAAAATTCATATGAATATAAAATGGAAACCTTTTCTGTGCTGAAAAGAATAAATAAGCAAAAAATTAAGGAGCGAGAATGCTGCTAGAATTGCTAACAAATATTGCAAGATAAGACTGGAAAGTCTTTTCAATATAGAAGCCGTAAGAGAAAGGGGTGCCAGAGTGTTACTAAGGGCTTGTCTACACTTACTTTTTATAGCGCTCTAACTTGCTGGCTCAGGAGGGTGAAATATGACCCCCCTGAGCGCAGCAAGTCTGAGCGCTTTAAAGCACTAGTGTGGACAGGCTTTGAGCACTGAGAGCTGTGCTCTGAGCTAATCCCCTCATGGAGGTGGATTACCAGGAGCACTGGGAGAGCTCTCCCAGCACTCACACGTGACCACACTCAAGAGTTCAAAGCACTGCTGTGGGAGCACTCTCACAGCAGCGCTTTCAAGTTTCTAGTGTAGACGTAGCCTTAAAAACATTCTGATGTGCTCTATCACTCCAATGCACGTTCAGCGAGCAACAAAACGATAAACCTATTCAAAGACATTTTATTGTAGTATTGTGATAGCCTGAAACAGCACTAGGCCATACAGGTTGCTTCCTACATTTTCCCTCTCTGTCTCTAGCCCAAGGGCACAGCCAGCTTCCCAGGGATCTTCTGCTAGCATATCAGTCTTCTGGGGCCCAAGCAGGTTAGAGATGTTAAGAGCAGACTCCAGTCTGCTTTATTCTGTTCCAGGGAAGAATTGCTCTGTTCCAGGGAAGAATTGCTCTGAGAAAGAGAAAGTGTAAAGGCAGTTTGCGTACGTCTTCTTCAACTCAGCCAAACACATCTCAGTTGTAGCTGAGGATCAGGCCCAAGATCTTTCATGACACTAGAACATCCTATCACCAGGTTTTCTTTGCTTTACATCTAGCTCCATAATCAAACAGGTTAATGCTAACTGCCAGGGTAAAACACACTTTATAGAATTCTCATTTGCTTACAACACATTCAGTAAATAAAACTTGGTTTCATTCACATTGACTTCTAAAGTACATCATCCAGCGCCAACCAAAACACTCGTGTTTGTAAAAGGAATCAGGATATCAGAATGCATACAGTACGACAGCAAGTCTATGGAGACGTTAGTCACTTTTTGGACCTGAAAAACGGCGGCAGCTTCAGGAGGTTTGAATAACCTTCTGTGTTATTACTGACCTCCTCTCCTTCCTTTCACACTCCATGATCAAAATAACCTACTTTTTACACACACATACACACACCTCTTTTTGTCCTAGCTAATTGACTCATGGCTAATTTCCTTTTAAAAACTCTGACACACAAGCTTTAAAAAAAAAAAAAAGCTATTCCCAAAGCCCATTTAGATTTAAAAGTACATGTTGTAATCATTTTGCTAACTAGTCAGGAGAACAGGCTACAGTAAGCAGCAGTCATATCAGTTTAACTTGAAGAGAAGCAGCTGCTACTGTGCATTAAACCAATTTCCAGGCCAATTCAAAATGAGGTAACTCAGTAGAGCGTCTTCCTTTTTCCTTCTACAGGAAACGTTAGAGACTGCTTGAAAAGGTTTTCTACATTTACCTTATGGGGATAGTTTCCTAAAATGGACAGAGGTTAACAGTAGAAATGTGGATGGATAGATATTTTTTTTTTTTTAACAGGATACACTCATTATTGGAAGGAAACCTCTTAAAATCTATTTGCATGTTTTCAGCTCTCTCTAAATTAAGAACAAAAGTCTAGATTATACTTCCTAAATTGAATAAAATTGATAAATAGCAGCAGCTGTCAGTTATGGAGAGCTTAAAGATTTTAAAATGACGAAAAGCACACTTATAACACAGGGCTTGTTTTCATTGCGCTGTTAACTAGAGCTATAACTTGAGTGTTACCCAACAGACTCCACTGACCCCTAAAAGTCTCTAGCTCAAGTTAAACGGTACTTTAAACATGAGCTAGCTGGCCCATCAGTGCAGCAGGATGAAGCCCAGATTCTGCTGCCACTCGAGCTAGTAGCACAGTGGGTATGCAGTCAATTTGTGCTGCTGCTACAAGCACCGTGCAGTGCTCAAGAGTCATTTTGCAGTGTGAATGCTCTTTCTCCACTAGGCTAACATGACACGAGAGGAGTTAACTCCAGTGTAGATACCTCAAGCTAAGCCTGCAGCATAGACAAGTCCATAAATATGCTACATAACTCTTAAAGGGTCTCGTCCTGGCCTCCACAAACCTTTCCATGTAAGCAGTATGGAAGGAGCCAGGCAGCTAAATTGCTATGGTCTCACTAGCTGTCAGTGTCAAAGGAGAGAGGATAGTGCTTTCAAGGGCTGCAAATGGTAGGCATTCTGAAAGTGTTAAATAGGAAAACAGGAAAGAGTTATATACATACAAAATCAATCAATAAATAGGACTAGCTTAAAAACAAAGGCCCAGTTCTCCCAGGGTATGGGAATACTTTAGTTTAACTCCCCCAGTTCAAAATTGCCTTAAAGCAAGTTTACTGGATCACCTGAGGATACTCCCAGCTCAAGGGATCCCTAAATGTTGGGAAACTACCATAGTAGCACCTATGCCACTCCCTCCTTGCGGATGTATGGTGAAAGTGGGTGTAGCTGGAGTGTCCTTGCACCCCAATGATATCTGGCTGATGTAATGGCCCCTTTGGGCTAATGCCTAGTGGCATAAGATACAAATTAGAGTGGTCTTCGGGCTGCTCTAGCTTGTGCCTGGCACTCCACTGGAAGAAAGCTGCCCCAAGATCAAGCAACTGCAAGGCTCTTAAAGCCACTTGCACACACACTTTCTTGAACTGCACTAAGTGTTCTCTGGCCAGACACAAGGGCATGGCCCTAATAAAGAAACTAACCAAGAGTTATAATATAAAACAAAAAGTCAGACAAACATACAAAAACCCAGTAAACTGTTAGA
Organism: Chelonoidis abingdonii; assembly: GCF_003597395.2. Taxonomy (NCBI): domain Eukaryota; kingdom Metazoa; phylum Chordata; order Testudines; family Testudinidae; genus Chelonoidis; species Chelonoidis abingdonii. The sequence goes on along the minus strand of NC_133770.1, from coordinate 180,401,482 downwards.
AACAAGTAAACAAAAATGCAAATTGGCATGAGTTAAAAAACAAAGGCAAATAAGTAAAAGCTAAAAAAATAAAACCTACAAGGATTAAGAAAAGGGAACGCTAGAACTGGAAGAGGAAGTATTGGGTTGTATGCCTCCTCCCGCCACCCTTTTCTGTATATATGTATTTTGTCTATTAAGATTTCAGTCCTGCAAGGTGCTGAGTGAACTCAAAATCTGGTGAGCCCTTAAAGCCTGATCCTACATATACTTACTATTAGGTATAGTGCTTATTTCCATGAGTGGCCCAGCTGATTTCAATAAGCATTATACTTAGTAGTAAGCATTTGCAGGATCAAACCCTTAGATAGTAAATATCTGAACATTACATCATATTTACCCAATGCAACTAAGCTCATCTTTACTGGCAAGACAAGTATAAAATGATATTACAGTATGAGAAATATTTGAGAATAATGAATTAAGGGAGTGGAGGGAATAAAGGCAAGATCCTGTAAACCTTTGATCACTCACTGCTACTCCAATTTAAAATCGGTGGGATCAGTTGCCCAAGGAAAGACTACTCATGTGAATAAGTGCTTGCAGATTTGGGCCCCGAGTGAGCTGCTGTTGAGTTCTATGGATTCTAGCTTAACTGAGTTGGAAAGCATTGCTTCTCTTGGGCCAGAGCTTTGATCCATGTTAGCATGTATCAAAAACACCAGTTGACTGCAAAGGTTACCAGGGTTTTTGGCTAGCTTTTTATGACCGCACAGCAGCACCTTTCTTTTGAGTGGAAACATAATATTTAACTTGTAAAGGAAATCTTTCTAAACTAGATTCTTGCCTCATTTTACTTCTTCACAATATCTTTGTCACTAGGCTTTGGAGAGATGGAGTAGGCACCTAATTAGTTAGAAAGGAAATAAAAAAATCTTCAAGGAACTGTACAGTGGCAGGACAAGACTGATTCACAAGCAGAGAAACTGGAACATATGCTGTTTTTTTTTTTAGTGTAAAAGCAAGTGCTACGTCTGACTTCCATTAGAAAAACTTCTATTCATTTCCCTTGCCCAAAATATAAGGAAACCCATTTCATTTTTTTAAACCATACAGAAACATTTGGAAAGTTTTGTTTCCCTCCATTTAAAAACAAAATAAATTAATAAAATATGATGGCAGCCCATCAACTAATGTTCTAGTTTCAGCTGTGATATGTTACAAAACATTAAAATAAAGGGAATGGATAATTGGATGATGTATTATTGTTAGCAGCCTGCTTTAAGATCTACTTTAAACACAAATAATAACTTAATAGCAGTGTAGCAGTAAAAGCAAATGTGACGGATGTTGGATGTCCTCTCTGCAGTGTGTCTGTCCTGTGCCAGATGTATATTTTAATTTATTATTTGTATCATGATAGAACCACAAGGCCCCTGCTTAGGGAGCAGGGCCCCATTGTTCTAGGCACTGTACAAATATATATTAAAACATGGTCCCTGACATAAGGACCTTTTAATTTTAATCATAACCAAGCAGGGGCGTGTGCAGGACTTTATATTTGACTGCTTTTGGAGAGGCACATTAAACATATACAAGTGAAAGGGTCATTCACTCTCACCCCCCTCCCCCGGATTTCCCAGGATGTCTCTGGCGAGGAAGCAGCAGCACTCTGTGTCCCTGCAGCCTTCGGAGGGAGGAAGCAACAGGACTGCTGGCTGAGCTCTTCCTCCTCCCACCCCTAAAGCTGCTGCTTCTCCTTCCCTGCTGCTGGAATCCCAGCACTACCACCTGGTTTGCAGACCACCTGCTGAGGTGAGTCAGGGGATGGAAGCAAAGGCAATACCTGGGACTTCAGTAGCAAGGACGGAGAAGCAGCAGCTGTAGGGGTGAGGGGAGGAGGAGGAGCTCAGCAGGCAGCCGCTGCTTCCTCCCTCCCCAGGCTGCAGGGACACATGGAAAATTTGGGGTGAGGGGCCATGCCCCTGCTTGCCCACTCTTGTGCCCCTGTAACCAATTCTGTTTATTACAAAAATCATGATTATTTTTGTGTTAACTATTCTTCACAAAGACAGACATACAGATGACAACACTATCAAACAATTCACACTTAGGCCAGGTCTACACTGCGACTTTAAATCGGTTTAATGGCCGATATACCGATTTAACGCTGTATCCGTTCACATGACGTCGTCATTAATATCGATTTTACCGCCTCCTTAAATCGATTTCGGAACTCCTCCCAAACGAGAGGAGTAGCGCTAATCGATAAGTGATAACTCGATTAAGGTTCGTGTGACGGAAATCGACGTTATTGGCCTCCGGGCGGTAATCCAGAGTGCACACTGAACCGCTCTGGACAGCATCTGAACTCGGAATGCAGCGGCCAGGTAAATCAGGAAAAAGCCCCGCGAACTTTGAATTACATTTCCTGCTTGTCAGCGTGGAGCTCTGATCAGGCAAACGGCGGCGATGCAGTCTCAAATCCAAAAAAGCCCAGCATGGACGAAGGAAGAATACTAAGTCTGATCGCTGTATGGGGAGACAATCTGTGTATCTGCCTCCGTTAGCAGAACACGAAATGCCAAAGCGTTTGAATAAAAAACTGGCAGATACAACAGCGCTGCGTGACAAGCGTAACGGGAAGCCAGAGACTCAATGGACGCTCATGAGGGAGGGAGGGGGTAAACTGAGACTCCCCGCATATCCACAGTCACAGCATCTCTGAAAATTATTCCATTCGGCCTGAGCTCCAAATGTCTGTAGGTTCAAGACCAGTGTCTGGCGTGGTTCAGGAACAGCTCCTCAGTTTATCCCCCCCCCCCCAATGAAAAAAAAGGTTAAAAGATTGCTGTTGCATGGCGTTGCTCAATGCACCTCTACGAAAAAGGCCCAAGGGTTGTCTGCTGCCTTCACAAAGGAGGGGTGAGGCTGTACCCAGCACCACTCGGGGCCATGTTTCTGCCCCATCAGGCACTGTGCTCTCAACACGGAAGGGGAACTATGGGATAGCGAGGAACCAGCTACCCACAGTGACGCTCCTTAAATCGATGGTAGCCTTGGACCAGGGACGCAAGCAATCGATTTTGTGATTGCACTGTGGATGCGCAAACCCGATTTTATAACATCGGTTTTGTAATATCGGTTTAAACTACTTCGAATTAATCATGCAGTGTAGACGTAGCCTTAGAACCATTTCCTACATTGTTCATTAACCACTAACCTTGGCCATTGGGAACTATTCGATTGGCTAGCCCAAACTCATATGCTTCTTGTGCACCAACAGGACGACCAGTTAGAATGAGATCTAACGCTTGTGAGAGACCAATCAGTCGAGGGAGCCGTACAGTGCCACCATCAATCAATGGAACACCTGTGAAGACAAGACAAAAAACACAGGATAAAAGAAAACCCAAATGTTTACATTTTAAAACAATGTTTTGGCCTAATCCTGCCTGACTTTACTCAAGTGAGTATTCTAGACTGCTTCTTTGCATTTAATTCATGTAACACAAAGGAATATTTCATTAGTAAAGGTTTGCAGGATTCTCCCTTTAATTTCACAACAGAAAGACAGTTATCTAAAACTGTAAGTGCAATTTGATCTACCCTGAAAAGTGACTCTAAAAACAGCACTCCTGGCTTCCATGTTTTTTCCCTGATGATTTCTGTATCAAATGTGCTCGCTTTACAAGAAAAAAACCAAACCCTTTTTACCCCTATATGTCAGCTCTGCAAACTGCCCAGTCTCTGAGAATCAAGCTAGGCTCTTTCGTACTCTAGCTTCATCACTAATAAATATGCTTTTATAGACCAATTTATGCCCTCTGTGGCACCTGTGTAAACCCGGTGCCTTTCATGAGTTTGCACAGTTGTTACTGGATGGGCCTCTAATTTAAGTCCTGATTGGACCATAATTTAGTAAAGAGTTCTATTGATGCACAAGGAGTACAAAAATCCAGCTCATTCTGTTTTTTGCTGTGTTGACTCTGCAGGCATCTCAGAAGTCACGAGTAATATTTGTCACAGAACAAATGTGACTAAGCACAGGAAGCAGATGAGGAGGTTACTCACCTTGTGCAGTGACTGACGTTCTTCGAGATGAGTGTCCCTGTGGGTGCTCCACTTTAGGTGTCGGTGCGCCCCTGCGCCTTTGATCGGAGATTTTTTGCAGCAGTACTCCTACCGGCCACGCATGCTTAGAACCTGTCACTCATTCTGAGTGTGTTACTAGAGAGCATGCGCGGCCAGTACCCTCAGTTCCTTCTCTACAACGGAGGCTACCCCAACTCCGAAGTAGAGGGGAGGAGGGTGGGTAGTGGAGCACCCACAGGGACACTCATCTCGAAGAACGTCAGTTACTGCACAAGGTGAGTAACCTCCTCTTCTTCTTCGAGAGATTCCCTGTGGGTGCTCCACTTTAGGTGACTTCAAAGCAGTGTATCTCAAGGAGGTAGGAACTTCGGATATCTGGCAGGAATGCCGTAAGCAATACTGCCCTGCCTAATCGAGTGTCAGAGAGGGGGAATTGAGTTAAGGGCATAGTGAGTAATGAATGTATGGTGGGAGGACCAGGTGGCCGCCCTACAGATGTCTGGACAAGGGTATCTGATCTGCATAGGAATGGCTACGAGGTAGATACAGATCCAGTGGAATGTGTCCCCAAATCAATGCCAGAGGTGTAACGTTCTATCTGATAACAGAGACGTGTGCACTCAGAGATGCATCTCGAAGGCCTCTGGCAGAGATAGCCATGCCCTTGGAAGGGTCCCGCAATAGAGACAAAGAGTCCAGGCGAGCCTCGGAAGGGTCGTGTTCTGTCCAGATAAAAGGAACAAGGCCTACGCACATCAGGTGTGTGCATTCGTGGCCTCAAGGAGTTTGCGTGTGGTTTCGGGAAGAAAGTTGGTAAACTGTATTGGGTTCATTGAGGTGAAAATTGGAGCATGAACTTTTGGAAAGAAATTTTGGGTGTAAACGCAGAACAACTCTGTCCTTGAAGAAGAGGGCACATGGTGGATCCGCCAGCAGAGCTGCTATCTCGCCTGCCCGTCTGGCGGAGGTAATGGCCACCAAAAGGGCTGTTTTCATTGAGAGGTGCAAAAGGGAGCAGGTGGCTAAGGGCTCAAAGGGTTGGAGAGTTAAACAGGACAATACTAGGTGAAGATCCCATGGAGGGGTAGGTGACTTAACATCTGGATATAGGGTTTGGCGCCCCTTCAGGAAACTTTTGGTGACGGGATGAGCGGTGGCTCAATTTCTGGGTAGAGGATTGAGGAGAGGCACGCTGTCGGCACCGCAGCCGTTTGGTGTGCCCAGGAGGAGTGCGCTGCCAGAACTGCGGCCGTTTGCAGTGCTGAGGAGGAGCACGCTGCTGGCACCATGGCCATTTGCGGTGGCCAGGGGGAGTGCACTGCTGGCACTGCGACCCATTTGCGGTGCCAAGGGGACAGGAGCAACAAGGACCTTCCTGACATGGGAGGTCGGGTCCCTGCCTCAGTCTCTGTGAGAGCTGTGGCTGAGGCATCAGAAAAAGCTGAGGCACCTGCCTTTGGTGTTGTCAGCACAGAGGGTAGGGATCTCGCGGGAGACGCCCTACCCTTGTTAAAGTCTCTCCTGTGAAACTGTTCTGCTTCTTGCCTCCGCTCCAGGGAGGGTAAAGCAACGCTGCCCACCAGTTCTGATCTGGCTGGGGCGCGTGTGGGAGTGGGTTTGACCTTTCCCATCTCCGAAAGCGTCTTCTTAGCTCGTCGGCAGCGGTGTTCATCACGCCTGGGATGTAAACAGCTGATATTTTGTGAACTCCCAAGGGGCCCAATCCAGTAGGCAGGCTCTGAGCATTGCTACCGGATCAAGCCCCCAAATGTGACTTAGGCAGCCAAACACCTATCTTCCCTGGTTTGTGAATTGTTCTTGGGGGTTAGACAGGTGGTGGGTATTCAGATGCCAAGAGCAAGGCTGCAGTGCACATGCCTAGAGACAAAAAATTAGGTGCCAAGTCAATTTTTGCACCTACTGGGTTAGGGGGCAAGCAGGAGTTTTAAGGATCACAGTGGTGCCTAAAAACAGGACATGGGCACCTAAGTACCTTCATGGATTGCACCATAAATAATTATACACTTTGCCCCACTATACAGAAACCTAGAACTAGATACAGTAAAAGCTTTGTTATCCAGCATGTTGAGGGAATGGGCGGGGGGGAGGTGCCGGTAAGTAAAAAATTCTGGTTTACTAGGAGGAATTTGGGGGGAGCCTGGGGAGGTTGGGCACATGCGAGGAATGGGCTCTGGAGGCGACGTTTGGTGAGGAGGGGGCTTGGGGCAGGGGAATGGGGCACAAGAGGGTTTTTGGGATGCGGATCCAGCAGTGCTCACCTCAGGCAGCTCCCGCAAGCGCGAATTCCCTGCTGCTCCTAGGCAGTGGCCATGATTAGCAGCTCTGGCCCTACCTCCCACCCGCAGGACTGTCACCCGATATCTCCTACTGGCTGTGTTCTGACCAACGGGAGCCTAGGCACCAGCGCTGAGGCAGGGCAGCAACACAGAGCCCCTTGGCCATTCCTCCCCTAGGCCAGCAGGACATGTCACCGCCTTCCAGGCAGCCATGCAGAACCAGGTTAGGGAGCTCTGCCACCCCCCACCACAGACTTAAACTGACTTTCAATGCATATGCAGAAAATGCCAGTTTAGGAGCTTTCCAGTTGTAAAGTGCCAGGTACCAAGCTTTTACTGTCTCTGTATGTAGACAAGTTCCTCTCCTCTACCTTGGTGGGTTCCTGCGCTCAACTGTCAGATTTGCTCACCTCAGTATCATCCCCACCAGTCTGGATCAACTCTCTCCGTTGTCTGATCAGGAGTTGGGAGGTTTGGGGGGAACCGGGGCCACCTCTTACTCCAGGTCTCCAGCCCAAGGGCCTGTGGATTGCAGCTGTACTTATACGTGCCTCTTGTACACAGCTGCTGTGACAGCTACAACTCTCTTGGAACTACTTCCCCATGGCCTCCTCCAAACACACTTCTTATTCCTCACCACAGACCTTCCTCCTGGTGTCTGTCACGCATTGATACTCCTCACTTAGTCCTGCTAGCAGCACACCCTCTCAGTTTCCGCTCTTGAATCTCTTACACCCAGTCATCACACCACTTTTCTCTTCCTCTGGTCCTCCCATCTGACTGGGAGAGAGTCCTGGTTGTAAAACCCAGCGTGCCCTGATGATCCTGCCTTGCATTGGGGCAGGTGTTCTAATCAGCCTGTCTGCCGTTAATTGGTTCTCAGCCAGTTGCTGATTAACTCTAGTGCAGACCCTTGCTCTGGTCACTCAGGGAACACGAAAACTACTCAACCCGTCGAACCATTTATTTGCCCTCTAGCCAGACTCCTGCACCCCACTGGCCTGGGTCATGTCCAATAGTATAACAAACAAGAAACGCCACCTGCCCTCCCAAATCCCAAATGCGAGCTTGTTAGGTAGGTGTAATTACTACTATAATTGTTAAGAAATTGGAACGCTACTTCATGTTTTATCATCAGCCTCCATCACCATTGTAACTGAGGCCTGGTCTACACTAAAAAGTTAGCGTGACAGCTCTTCCTCAGAGACGTGACAATCCCCATCCTGACGGCATAGTTAAGCCACCTTTACCCCTGGTCTACACGCACTGGCGTCAACCAGAAGAATTCTTCTGTCAGCCTTGGCTACCGCTTCTCGGGAGTGGATTAACTATGCATGACGGGGAGAACCTCTCAGCATAGGTAGTGTCTACCTGAAGTGCTGCGCTGTCCACTGTAGCATTTTCAGTGTGACAAAGCCTGTAGTCTCACAAATTATGAAATTATCTTCACACACCCATGTGAGTAGAGCAGAAGTATTGTTTATCTCTATTGTAAGATTGGGAAACTGAGACAACAGGAAGATTACGTAGCTTGTCGAGTCCCACGATTCTGTGGCAGAGTTTTAAGAATTGAACACAGGTTCTCCGAATCCCACCCAGTGCCCTAACCTAGGTCTATTCTTCCTCATTAACCAGGGTGCTCTCCATAACAGGTTTCAGAGATGTAACAGGATGTTTGGCCATATGAATTTCTTCGAAAGGTTTTAAATTTCACTTTATCTCAGGACACCACACCATACTTTTTCATGGGAGTGCTCGAAACTGGTTTACATAACAATCAGTCATATTGAATATGACACTAAGGAAAATTTTTCCAGATCTTTACAGCTTACCTGTGGATAGTGGTAGGACAAAGGGATAGATTATAATCGCCAACAGCAGCAAATAAGCAGATTTTAGAGTGGGTGTCTTCTCTCCCAAAGACACAATACCCATTCACTTAAAAAAGGGGGGGGGAGGGGGGGCAAAAAAAAAAAAAAAAAGGAAAGCACCAATGAAGCACTGTGTTCTCAAGGTATTACAAATCGGCCAACTACACTACAGCAAATACTGCAGCAGATGCTTAAAGAAGCATGGTTTGCAAGTTGTGTTGCATTCCCAGACATTCTTTAGCACTGCTTCTTCTCTCACAGCAGGGCCAAAACTGTTTAGGGTAAACCATGCTATTACAAACGGTAAGACTATCTATCATATTCCCCCTTAGTCGTCTCTTTTCAAGCTGAAATCCCAATCTTATTAATCTCTCCTTATATGGCAGCCGTTCAATACCCCAATCATTTTTTGTTGCCCTTTTCTACCTTTCCAACTCCCAGTATATCTTTTGAGATGGGGCGGACCACATCTGGCCTGCGTATTCAGATGTGAGCCTACCCTGGCGTTATATAGAGGAACATGATATTTCTATCTTAGTTATCTATCCCTTTTTAATGATTTCCAACATTCTGTTAGCTTTTTTGACTGCTGCTACATATTGATTGGATATTCGCAGAGAACTATCCACAATGACTCCAACATCTCTCTCTTGAGTGGTAACAGCTAATTTAGACCCCATAGTTTTATATATATAGTTAGGATTATGTTTTCCAATGTGCATTACTTTGCATTTATCACCATTGAATTTCATGCAGTTGTTGCCCAGTCACCCAGTTTTGTAAGATCCCTTTGTAGCTCTTTGCAGTCTGCTTTGGACTTAACTATCTTGAGTAGTTTTGTATCGTCTGCAAATTTTGCCACCTCACTTTTTATCCCTTTTTCCAGATCATTTATGAATATGTTGACTGGGATTGGGCCAAGTACAGACCCCTGGGGGACACAACTATTTACCTCTCTCCATTCTGAAAACTGACCATTTATTCCTACCCTTTGTTTCTTATCTTTTAACTAGTTACCAGTTCATTAGAGGACCTTCCCTCTTATCCCACGACAGCTTACTTTGCTTAAGAGCCTTTGGTGAGGGACCTTATCAAAGGCTTTCAGAAAATCTAAGTACACTATATTCACTGGATCCCTCTTGTTCACATGCTTGCTGACCCCCTCAAAGAATTCTAGTAGATTGGTGAGGCATGATTCCCCTTTATAAAAACCATGTTGAGTCTTCCCCCACAAATTGTGTTCCTCTGTGTTGTCTGACAATTCTGTTCTTTAGTATAGTTTCAACCAATTTGCCTAGCACTGAAGTCAGGCTTTCCGGCCTGTAATTGCCGGGATCACCTCTGGAGCCCTTTAAAAAAACTGGTGTCAGATTAGCTATCCTCCAGTCATTTGGTACAGAAGCTAATTTAAATGATAGGCTACAAACCACAGTAGTAGTTCTGCAATTTCACATTTGAGTTCCTTCAGAACTCTTGAGTGAATACCCTCTGGTCCTGGTGACTTATTACTGTTTAGTTTATCAGTTTGTTCCAAAACCTCCTCTAAATGATAACTCAGTCTGGGACAGTTGCTCAGATTTTGTCACCTAAAAAGAATGGCTCAGGTTTGGGAATCTCCCTCACATCCTCAGCCGTGAAGACTGAAGCAAAGAATTCATTTAGTTTCTCCACAATGGCCTTATCGTCCCTGAGTGCTCCTTCAGCATCTCAATCATCTTATGGTCTCACTGGTTGTTTAGCAGGCTTTCTGCTTCTGATGTACTTAATGTTTTTTGCTATTACTTTTTGAGTCTTTGGCTAGCTGTTCTTCAAATTCTTTTTTGGCCTTCCTAATTATATTTTTACACTTCACTTGCCAGAGTTCATGCACCTTTTGATTTTCCTCACTAGAATTTAACTTCCACATTCTAAAGGATGCCTTTTTGCCCCTTACTGCTTCTTTTACTTTGTTGGTTAGCCATGGTGGCACTTTTTTGGTTCTCTTACTATGTTTTTTTAATTTGGGCTATACATTTAAGTTGAGCCTCTATTATGGTGTCTTGAAAAAGTTTCCATGCAGCTTGCAGGGATTTCACCTTTTAGTTTCTGTTTAACTAACTTCCTTGTTTTTGTGTTGTTCCCCTTTCTAAAATTAAATGCTACTGTATTGGGCCGCTGTGGTGTTTTCCCTGCCACAGGGATGTTACATTTAATGATATTATGGTCACTATTACCAAGCAGTCCAGCTACATTCACCTCTTGGACCAGATCTTTACACATGGTAGCAGTGCTGTAAATTAGCTAATGAACTATTTAATTTACCAAAACTTTTAATCTTTTTCAATTTTGAAAGAATGAGAATAATAATAAAAGGACAGTAAGATACCATACAGTAGCATAGCTAGCGGGGTTCAGTGGAAGCAGCCGCTTCCCCTCAAGGTGGCAGGCACGGAAGTGGCGCCTGCCGGCTGGCGCTACCAACAGCACGACCAGAGGAGCCATGGGGCAGCAGCGGCAGGGCAGCAGCGGCAGCCCAGCGCAGAAGCAGCGCCTGCCGACCTGTGCTACCAACAGTTCCCGGTGGCCCAGGAGAGCCCCGCCAGCGCAGCCACAAAGCAGAGGCAGTGGCAGAGTCCATGCATGCTGGAGGAGCGGACGCCGCAGCTCTGCGCTGCTCATGGGAGCCACACTGGGCAGACCTGCGGCCGATCACTCCCAGCAGGAGCCTCAGAGCTGCCCACGGCTCACCAGAATAAAACTCCCCCGAGGAGGGGAGAGCACTTCCCCCCTCCAGCTGTGGCCTGTCAGTGCGACCCACCCACAGCCAGGTTACGCCAGCAACCCTGGGCAGGGCAGCGCACCCGGGCTGAGTGGGCGAGCCGGGCTGCAGCTCACTTGGACAGCGCCTGGCAGGGCTTGCTGCCTTCTTCCCTCACCCCCCAAGGGGTAGGGCCAGTGCTGAGCCTGGGCTGGTGCTGCACATGGCGAGCCCCTCCCAGGCTCTCCTGGTCCTGGGGGCAGCTCCAGCCCCCTCTGCACAGACAGCCTCGGGGACCCCAGCCCACTCCCATTCCCAGTAACCCCTCCCCAAACTCCATACCCCGTGTACCCCTCTCATGTACCCCATACCCCTGCCTTTTCCTCCCCTTAACCTCCCCTTGTACCTCCGTCCTCTGCCAGCCTCCCTGTACAGCCATGGGGTGGGGGGCGCGACATGGCCGCAGTGTGGCCGGAGGAGCCAGCCAAGGAGAGGAGGGGACACTGCGTGGCCGGAGGAGCTGGGGAGCGTGGCCGGAGGAGGAGCCAAGGGGGGCACCTTTTTTATGTTTGCTTGCTCCCCCTGCTCTTAGAACCTGGCTACGCCACTGATACCATACATCCAAAAACGGGAAAATATATATATAAAATAATAGTTTCCAGTCTGGATACAGCATCTATTACTTGAATCTGAAGACAATATCTGTACAATTGATCACAATGTACGTGTTTATTAGCAGTAAATGCCAAATTGTACAAATTGTTATTAGTTATCCCTGGATTGTAAATAAGATGAAAATAAAGCATAATAGCAACTTTGGACCAAATTTTTAAAACGTATTTAGCAGAGGTGTAGCGAGCGCCCTCCGTACCCTCTGACCGGAGAGGGCCCCGCAAGGAAGGGGGCCCCTAAAAGTGGCAAAAAAAATGTAAGGTATAACTAGGTAAGTGACATTTATTGATGCTATTGCACAATCCATGTCGGTTTTACTGACAAAACCGTGAAGTCATTATGATAAATCATAATGCTATTGGCTACATCAGTTGTCTGTCGGTCAGTTTCGAATTTTAGTTGGACCCATTCAAAGAATGTGTATTTGCGTTCATCATGGTGGTCAGCGGATAAATGTTATTAATTTAGTTGTTTAGTTTTTTATCGTTTCCAACGCAGAAGTGTGCTTTGTGATGTCTAAGAGAATGTATAAGAGCGGAGCTAGTAAACAAAAGGCAGCAAAAGATGCTGAGAAGGAACTTGAGAAAATTCCAAAGTTGTCAACGTATTTTGCGCTGCAATCCAACGTACAGGTACAGGCACATGAAACGGACAGC
>NC_133770.1:180331115-180387949 GCF_003597395.2 Chelonoidis abingdonii | reverse complement strand
TACCATGTGGAGCTCACACTTGGAATCTTGTGATCTCAGACACGGCAAAGTCATCGAAATATGCTGTTGACTTTTTCGGTAAGGGGCCCCGGACATATGTTCAGAGGGGGCCATGTTCTTTGTTGCTACGGCCCTGGTATTTAGGCACTTATCTCCCACGGAAATCATTTCAGAAATCAATTTTATTTCAGTGGGAGTCAGACTCCTAAATATATTTAAAAATCTAGCCCTTACTGACAATTTCAATTACACTGCAAGGACTATTTAATATAGCACTTCAGTGTAGACCAGGGGTAGGCAAACTATGGCCTGTGGTCCACATCTGGCCCGCCAGCCGATTTAATCCGGCCCTCGAGCTCCCACTTGGGAGCGGGGTCTGTGGCTTACCCTGCTCCACACGCTCCAGCTCTCCAGCTGGCCACTCCGTGTCCATGCACTCCAGCTCTCTGGAGGCCACTCCGCGTGCATGTGGTGCGGCTCCACCTAGCTCCCAGAAGCAGCAGTATGTCCTCCCTCCAGCTCCTACGTGTAGGGGCAGCCAGGGGAGTCCACACGCTGCCCCTGCCCCAAGTGCAGCCCCCCCAGCTCCCATTGACTGGGAACTGCAGCGAATGGGAGCTGCGGAGACGATGCCTGCAGACATGGCAGCGCAAAGAGCCGCCTGGACACGCTTCTGTATAGGAGCCAGAGAGGGGGACATGCTGTTGCTTCTAGAAGCTGCTTGAGGTAAGTGCTGCCTGGAGTCTGCACTTCATAGCCCCTCCCATGTCCCAACACCCTGCCCCAGCGCTGATCCCCCTCCCACTCTCCTGCACCCCTCGGTCCCAGCCCGGAGCACCCTCCTGCACCCTAAACCTCTCATTCCCATCCCTACCCCAGAGCCTGCAGCCCCAGCCAGAGCCCTAACCCCCCCCAAACCCTGCCCCAGCCCAGAGCCCCCTTCTGCGCCCTGAACTCATTTCTGGCCCCACCCCAGAGCCCTCACCCCCGGCCAGAACCCTCACCCCCTCCACATCCCAACCCCAAATTTGTAAGCATTCATGGCCTGCCATACAATTTCCATACCCAGATATGGCCCTCGGGCCAAAAAATTTGCCCACCCCTCATGTAGACACTACCTTCACCAATGGGAGGGATTCTCCCATCAGTGTAGGTAATCCACCTCCCCAAGTAGCTAGGTTAACGGAAGAATTCTTCTGTCAGCCTAGTACTGTCTAAGCGGGAGGTTAAGTCGGGCTTCACTACGTCACTCAGGAATGTGGATTTGTCACACCCCTAAGCAGCGTAGCTATGGCAACGTAAGTTCCCAGTGTAGATAAACCCTTAGTTAGCTAACAGTTTTCTCATTTCCAAACTTGTCTGTAACATTTGGTTATAAAGAAAGCAGGCAAAGAGAAAGAGACTCCAAGGGATCAGGGCCCAATTATCAAATCAATCTGTAACCATGTGGCTGCAAACGGTGTGCATATAAACTGGAAAATTGTGGGTCTATGTACCCAATTCACATATACAGATATAGGCTTCACACTTGCAAGAACTCGGAGTGCAATTCTAAAAGCATTTTTTAAAATCTGGTCTCTGCTATCTCTGTAGAGATTTTGTATGAAAACATACCAAAGCGTCTGCAGAACACTCCAAAAATGGCACTCTGCTCCACAACACGCAGGTCGGCCAAAAGAGAGAGCTCAAGACCCCCGGCCACTGCATATCCACTTACTGCAGCAATCACTGGTTTGGAAAACTTTATTCGGGAAGGACCCTATCAAAATAAAAGATATATTAATACAGTCATACCACAGTGTACATACCAAAGACCCAATCCTGCAAACACTGTTGGATGTACTGCTTAATATAGGATGGAGGTTTATTGACTTCAGCAGCACTATGCCTTGTAATAAGCGTTTACAGAATTGGGCCATATCTAGGATGGCTGCAACCAGCACATCAGCTAATGCACCCATATATACTAACTTTGATTTATTATCTTGGTTTTGCTGTGATCAATTTACATTTTTATGATTACAGTCTACTCAGTTTATTAAGGATTGCTTTACCGGGCTATATCCCTGGATACCTAATTAGCCTAATGACTGCTGTTTAATCAGGACAGCAATAGCAAAACATTAATAAGACTTTTGTCCAGTGCCAGTGAGTTAAACTGGTGTTAAAACAGATGTTCACAGTAGTGAAATTCTAAGCTGCAGTCACAGAAGTTGTCCTTTATAGATTATGTAAAGCTGCAAATCAAATGATGACCTTAGATACATCTGTACAACTCCATGGTCTTCCAAACTTTACCTTAAATTTGAGTATGTACCACTGAGGCATAATATGAAGGCAAAAAGGTTATACAGGTGCAGCCAAGGGCACAATTTGGCTAACAGAACCTTTATTACTGGTTATGATGTGCAAGGTAGAAAGAGCCCACTTATACTTTCAAAGCCCATGTTGAATTTTTAGGGCTGACAGTAAGAAAGACATTTTACTTGTTAGCTGAGCAAATTTTGAGATCAGGGAGACAGTACACATGGAAGGAAGGAAATTCACTTTCATCCTTGATTTGTTTTATGTGTGTTCAAATTTCATAGTATACACTGCAATCATATAAGATTTGAAGGCCATAATTATGCATATTAGGACTGTATTAAGGATCAAGCATCAGTAATTTAGAGAAGTAGTCAGTTTGCTAACAGACCAAATGTAACCCACGGCTGTTAGTGTTAATACAAAGGCATGCCTCAGAGACTATTGGGCTCAGCAAGTGAAAGACAGAGGACTGCGTACTGTGACCTATTGCTTCTGTGGCTGTCTTTTAAAAACATGTTGCACTTAAACCACATCTTTCATCAGAGGACCTCAAATTCCTTTAGAAGGGCTAGTAAGTTTTGTTATTTATATTATAAAGATGGAGAAATTGAGGCACAGTTAAATAAGCTATTCACCCACTCAAATCACTACTCTTTCATGAACACAATTCAAACAGCAGGATTATTTTGGTTGTATATGTTGAGTCTCAGACAAGATTCTCAAAAAGACACTAGAATAACAACTTTCAGGAAGAAAGATTTCATTCTATTTGAGTTATACACCTTCATCTGTCAAAATGCTAAATAACTTTACAGATATGAGAAGCAGCAGCAAACTTCAGACAGGAATATGCACTATTCTATCCAGTGAGACTGATACCTTGATTTCGTCTCAACTGGAGAAGCCTAGTAACTTTATTGACCTTCATACTTCCTAAGATAAGAACAAAACTGACTCAATGTATGGTAAATGAATTCTGATACCCAAGTATCTAATTCAACATTTTGTTTTCTGAGACTATGGATTTTATCAATACATCACCATTAATGTACTTCTGGCAAATGTGCTGTATATGGAAACACATACCGTACATACTCGTTCATAAGCCGAATTTATTTAGTAAAAAAGGGAAGCACCAGAGAAGGGGATTGGTTTATGAAGGGGTATAGAGAGGGAGAGGTGGGGCACAGTCCCTCCCCCCACCATAGGGAGCAACAAAAGGCAGCAGAGCCAGAAGGGAAGAGGAGGGGCCAGAGTCTCTCCGCTTCTGGCCACGCTGCTCTCCCCACAGCCTCTGAAGCAGCTGTGCTGCTCAGCCCTGCACCCCAGAGCAGGGTGTGGCTGTGCCGCCCAGCCCACCGGAGCATGCTGCAGCTGCGCCACCCGGTGTGGCACTCCCCAGATAAGGTGGGAAGGGATGGGATGGGGATAGTGTGGGGGTCCCAGGCTAAGGGCTGGGTCATGTAGGGAATGGTCACAGGGGGTTACCCCCCTGACCCCCCTGCTCCCCCCACCCAAAAAAACTCCACATTTTCCCACTAGTTGCTGTCCCGGCCCGTCGGCGTAAGCAGCTGGTGTGTTGGGACACTTTGTTTAATTAGGTTTACTTCCGTGCCTCAGACGCTCGAGGTAGACAAATCATCTTGGCCGATCAGTGGCTTATGCTGATGGCCCGGGAGCCAAAGTTTGCTGACCCCTGAATTATAGGGTTGACTTATGAATGGGTCATAAAAATTTTCCATTTTTACTTATTCATCTGGGGGGGCGGGGGTCGGCTTATAAACGAACCAGCTTATGATCAAGTATATACGGTAAGTCTCTGAGTGCCCATATAAAGTGATGTTCAAAGCATTGAGCACAGCCATATAACATACTGAAAATAAAACACTTACCTAACACATCCACCTTACAAGTGGTCCATCTCTAGCAAACCTCCCTGGTGTACCTGAAGTTCTTATGTTTTTATATGGACTGCTCCCTGACCACCAGCCACAGCAAGTACGAATATAAAGATATTCATTTCTAGGAGGCACAATGCTTATGAAGTCAGAAGAAACTGTCTGTTTCTGAGCAAAACTGTGAACTCCTGCACCAAAGTCTTCATGGCAGAGATACCACGCAAATGGAGAATGACTGGGATCATATTAACACTGGTGAAAATCCAGCTTCCCAGACATGACTCAAGTACCTACATATGACACTGGGCCAAAGTTTTCTTTACCAAAAAATGTTTGATATACCATGCTGGAAAATAGTTAATAGTAGATCTGTGTATACTGTCTATCCCTCAACAGTCTCTGCCTACTGTATTTTCATTTGAACTACAAATGACCCTGTGCACACAATCATGTAATTCATATTTATATAAACAGAGGGTACAGTACATATAATTTCCAAGATGTCTGGGAGGTGATGCATCATAACTCAACGCCTACTTTTCATTTGGGGAAACAATCCCATTTGATTTTAGTTAACTTCAAAGAAGACAAGTATTTTTTCCTGTTTTTGGTGTCTGCAAGTTAACAGACATTTGTCACTTGTTTCCATAAATCAAGATTTTAAAGTTTTCTTGTTTGTTAAAAACAAAATGGCTGCCTCTCACACATATAGCAAAACAACTGAAACACGATATGATAAACTAGGCAAATACAATTTAGATGGGGCTACTATAAGGTGGGTGCATAACTGGCTGGATAACCGTACTCAGAGAGTAGTTATTAATGGCTCCCAATCCTGCTGGAAAGGTATAACAAGTGGGGTTCCGCAGGGGTCTGTTTTGGGACCAGCTCTGTTCAATATCTTCATCAATGACTTAGATGTTGGCATAGAAAGTACGCGTATTAAGTTTGCAGATGATACCAAACTGGGAGGGATTGCAACTGCTTTGGAGGACAGGGTCAAAATTCAAAATGATCTGGACAAATTGGAGAAATGGTCTGAGGTAAACCGGATGAAGTTCAATAAAGACAAATGCAAAGTGCTCCACTTAGGAAGGAACAATCAGTTTCACACATACAGAATGGGAAGAGACTGTCTAGGAAGGAGTATGGCAGAAAGAGATCTAGGGGTCATAGTGGACCACAAGCTAAATATGAGTCAACAGTGTGATACTGTTGCAAAAAAAGCAAACGTGATTCTGGGATGCATTAACAGGTGTGTTGTAAACAAGACACGAGAAGTCATTCTTCCGCTCTACTCTGCGCTGGTTAGGCCTCAACTGGAGTATTGTGTCCAGTTCTGGGCACCGCATTTCAAGAAAGATGTGGAGAAATTGGAGAGGGTCCAGAGAAGAGCAACAAGAATGATTAAAGGTCTTGAGAACATGACCTATGAAGGAAGGCTGAAAGAATTGGGTTTGTTTAGTTTGGAAAAGAGAAGACTGAGAGGGGACATGATAGCAGTTTTCAGGTATCTAAAAGGGTGTCATCAGGAGGAGGGAGAAAACTTGTTCACCTTAGCCTCTAATGATAGAACAAGAAGCAATGGGCTTAAACTGCAGCAAGGGAGATTTAGGTTGGACATTAGGAAAAAGTTCCTAACTGTCAGGGTGGTTAAACACTGGAATAAATTGCCTAGGGAGGTTGTGGAATCTCCATCTCTGGAGATATTTAAGAGTAAGTTAGATAAATGTCTATCAGGGATGGTCTAGACAGTATTTGGTCCTGTCATGAGAGCAGGGGACTGGACTCGATGACCTCTCGAGGTCCCTTCCAGTCCTAGCGTCTATGAATCTATGAATCTATGGTCCTGCAGCAATTTCAAGCCACGAAAATTGACTTTAGTTTCACTGAATTGCAAAAACCTTTCCATGCTGCACAGTTCTGTTTCCAAGTACGTACCATGGGACCAGGACCTTTGGTGACATCTTGTTCCAATTTTATTGAGGTTGGGTTGTGGGCCAGCTCTTTCAAATCATAACCAGCACAGAAATTACCTCCTACAAAACACCACAAAAATTAGATTCCGCAATGATGAATTCAGGAAAGCATCAGTGTGGGATCAGTGGAGCTCCAAATACTCACATTTTTTCCTTGAGGTTTGTCCAAGAGCTGCTTTTGGGGTGGCTCAAGGGACCATTTTCTTTTATTCAGAAGCTTATTTCACCCTGAAAGCCATGCTGAAAATGTGCATCAGACAATTTTTACACCCATCTAAGGAACAGCTCTGGATCAGAAAATTTATACATATATCTCAGACAAACATCATATCTATATTTCTGTCCATCCATTCAGCAACAGCAGCATTTCGCTACAACTTTCAAATGGGATTATTGATAGTGAAAGTGTAGTCACACCTATTGTCAAAGGTGCATGAAAATTTCCATTCTCAAGGGGTCATTTTCAGCTCCCTGCCTAGTGAAGCTGGTTTCAGGGCACCTGTGCCAGCCCAAAGTGGCATATAATGTATAGTAGATCCATCCAGTTTTATGAGAGACACTTAGGCCCAGATCCACAGAAGTACTTAGTACCTTAACTTCCACTGATTTCAATGGAATTTAGGAGCCTAAATAGCTTTCTGGATCTAGGTTCTTCATTTATTCTACCTTTAAATTTTTCTGATTCATTTTGAAGTTAATATTGTTGTCAAGTGTAAGACTTAATGGAGTCCTGGTCATATATCCTAGGGTGGTACAAAAAATAATAATTATTGTTATTATTACAGACATAGGGCCAGATCTTCAGCTGACACTAACTGGAATAGATTAATTGAAATCAGTATAGTTGTACCAATTTACACCAGCTAAAGATCTGACTCACACATTTTAATGATATCTCAACAGGATGTAGCTCTTCCATTATACCTGTCTTTTTCAGTTGTATAAAGGTAAGTCAGTGAAGACAAAGGATCTGATTCTTGTTTATACTAATGTCCTTTTCATCACTCTGGCAGCACAAAAGGGCCTTGAAGAGGGTGTAAAGCATATCTAAGATAGCAGAAGAAAAAATATGTAGATATTCTGAGAAATTTGCAAAACAATGTAAGGTCCAACAGTACCCACTGCCTGAAAGGCTACAACATGCCAAATGTGTCCATAAGATTGTACTTTTAAAAAGACATTGAACCATTTGTTTGAAAGCTAGTGGCTGTCATATTTTAAAACATTAACATGCACAAAAGGAGCAGAGTAAAAAATTGTCCAGGCAACCTTAATTTTACCATCTCGCAACCTGAGTGCTTCCCTTTGGACTCTCAACATTCTTTTAATGTCATTGTTTCTATTGACTAGACTACAGCTCACCAGGTACTGTTGAGTTACATCACTAATGAGGTGGAAAGACTTCTTAATACACCTCTACCCCGATATAACACCGAGAGCCACAAAACCTTACCGTGTTATAGGCGAAACCATGTTAAATCAAACTTGCTTTGATCCCCTGGAGCATGCAGCTCCGCCCCCCGGAACGCTGCTTTACCAAGTTATATCTGAATTCGTGTTATATTGGGTCGCGTTATATCAGGGTAGAGGTGTGGTAATGTAGGCTGATTCTCCAAATGGTTTATTTCCTTCATAGAGGCACATTATTTGGATAAGCATATGTATCAATCCATAGGATGTGGGATCCATGAAACATAAGAACATAAGAATGGACGTACCGGGTCAGACCAAAGGTCCATCTAGCCCAGTATCTGTCTACCGACAGTGGCCAATGCCAGGTGCCCCAGAGGGAATGAACCATTTGCCATCCTCTGACAAACAGAGGCTAGGGACACCATTCCTTACCCATCCTGGCTATAGCCATTTATGGACTTAACCACCATGAATTTATCCAGTTCTCTTTTAAACACTGTTATAGTCCTAGCCTTCACACACCTCCTCAGGTAAGGAGTTCCACAAGTTGACTGTGCGCTGCGTGAAGAAGAACTTCTTTTATTTGTTTTAAACCTGCTGCCTATTAATTTCATTTGGTGACCCCTAGTTCTTGTATTATGGGAATAAGTAAATAACTTTTCCTTATCCACTTTCTCCACATCACTCATGATTTTATATATACCTCTATCATATCCCCCTTAGTCTCCTCTTTTCCAAGCTGAAGAGTCCTAGCCTCTTTAATCTTTCCTCATATGGGACCCTCTCCAACCCCTAATCATTTTAGTTGCCCTTTTCTGAACCTTTTCTAGTGCCAGTATATCTTTTTGAGGTGAGGAGACCACATCTGTACACAGTATCGAGATGTGGGGGCGTACCATGGATTTATATAAGGGCAATAATATATTCTCAGTCTTATTCTCTATCCCCTTTTTAATGATTCCTAACATCCTGTTTGCTTTTTTGACCGCCTCTGCACACTGCGTGGACATCTTCAGAGAACTATCCACGATGACTCCAAGATCTTTTTCCTGACTCATTGTAGCTAAATTAGCCCCCATCATATTGTATGTATAGTTGGGGTTATTTTTTCCAATGTGCATTACTTTACATTTATCCACATTAAATTTCATTTGCCATTTTGTTGCCCAATCACTTAGTTTTGTGAGATCTTTTTGAAGTTCTTCACAGTCTGCTTTGGTCTTAACTATCTTGAGCAGTTTAGTATCATCTGCAAACTTTGCCACCTCACTGTTTACCCCTTTCTCCAGATCATTTATGAATAAATTGAATAGGATTGGTCCTAGGACTGACCCTTGGGAACACCACTAGTTACCCCTCTCCATTCTGAGAATTTACAGACCATTAATTCCTACCCTTTGTTCCCTGTCTTTTTAACCAGTTCTCAATCCATGAAAGGACCTTCTTCCTTTATCCCATGACAGCTTAATTTATGTAACAGCCTTTGGTGAGGGACCTTGTCAAAGGCTTTCTGGAAATCTAAGTACACTATGTCCACTGGATCCCCCTTGTCCCACATGTTTGTTGACCCCTTCAAAGAACTCTAATAGATTAGTAAGACATGATTCCCTTTACAGAAACCATGTTGACTATTGCTCAACAGTTATGTTTTTTCTATGTGTCTGACAATTTTATTCTTAACTATTGTTTCGACTAATTTGCCCGGTACTGACGTTAGACTTACCGGTCTGTAATTGCGGGATCACCTCTAGAGCCCTTTTTTAAATATTGTGGCGTTACATTAGCTAACTTCCAGTCATTGGGTACCGAAGCCGATTTAAAGGACAGGTTACAAATCTTAGTTAATAGTTCCGCAACTTCACATTTGAGTTCTTTCAGAACTCTTGGGTGAATGCCATCTGGTCCCGGTGACTTGTTAATGTTGAGTTTATCAATTAATTCCAAAACCTCCTCTAGTGACACTTCAATCTGTGACAGTTCCTCAGATTTGTCACCTACAAAAGCCAGCTCAGGTTTGGGAATCTCCCTAACATCCTCAGCCGTGAAAGACTGAAGCAAAGAATCCATTAGTTTCTTTTACTGTTTACTGTGTTTCTTAATTTGGGGTATACATTGAAGTTGGGCCTCTATTATGGTGTCTTTAAAAAGAGCCCATGCAGCTTGCAGGGATTTCACTTTAGTCACTGTACCTTTTAACTTCTGTTTAACTAACCCCCTCATTTTTGCATAGTTCCCCCTTTTGAAATAGACTTAGAAAGCTTTAGTGTGCATTTCAACATAAAGGTAATCTGGAGATATACCCATCTCCTAGAACTGGAAGGGACCTCAAAAGGTCATCGAGTCCAGCCCACTGCCTTCACTAGCAGGACCAGTTTTTGCCCCAGATCCCTAAGTGGCTCCCTCAAGGATTGAGCTCACAACCCTGAGTTTAGCAAGCCAATGCTCAAACCACTGAGCTATCCCGGTTTGCTTGAGATGCATCTATCTCAAGCAAACAGTTCTTTTTCAAGAATTGGGCAAACATCACCAACTCAAGACCATATCCTCATCCAGTCCTCCATTAATATCAATGGAGCTAAATCAATATTCAGCAGTTGAGAATCTGTCCCTCAGGTTTGTGGACTGAGATTTGAATTTAAGATCTGAAGCAACAAGGAGGAGGAGGGAGCCTATGAGCGTGTGGAGAAGATAAACTTGTCAGAGAACTTCATTTACTGATAAATCAGCCTGTTTTCTCTTTAATGGGATCACTTCTACTAATCCCATTTGTTATGAACAGTAAAGCAACACAGGGAGAGAATGGACACAGATGTTCTGAACTGCTCTGTGGAAGAAAGTGTCCATGCCAGGCAGCAATGCCTACAGAAAGCAGAAAGGGGGAGTTTAGGTAGAAGGTCTTCTGATTCAAAGTGGCTATGAAAATTCAAATAAATAACAACAAGAGTAAGAGAGATGACATCTCACATGAACAGCAGACCACAATTTGGGAATGTAGGCTACGAACAGCAGATCTAATTGATGAAAAAAGAACAGGTTTAGAGTGAGGCTGAAGTCTCTTTTTATTTTGTCCATTGGTGAAGTCATTCTTCATAAATGATGACAGGGAACAAAAGCAGATAAAGGGCTTAATTGTGCCTTATCGGCACAGCCCTGGATTGGGAGGGCACTGCAGAGCCACACTGCCCCAGAGAGAACACCCGAGAGGCATTTGCCTCAGAGATAACATTCTTCCTGTGTGTACAGAGATAGCATGCATGCTGCTATACACGCTATAGGGAGCTCCTGTAGTCAGTGTGCAGGGATACAGTCATGACCCTGTCTAGTCCCTGTACCCTCTGGGGCAGCATGTACACTGCGAGTAAGGATGGAGCAATCTTATCACTCCCCTAAGCACAAGGAGTGCAACTTAGGCTGGGCCTTGCCGGGGTAGTGGAAGAGTGGGGAGAGGATATTTGTGGCCTCACCCACACTGTGCACTCACATAAGGCTGGGCAGAATTTGCCCTTTAATTTTGAGATGATTTTGTTGGAACTCCAAAACCTCATTGGTAAAGAATCTGGAAGGAAGAGAGAAAAAAATAGGCAATAGTGTGATGATCTCTTGATAACATTCAATAATCTAATTGAACAAGATGAACTAAGGTAGTGTTTCCCTTACAAGAGGGGCTGCATGACAGCAGTTAATGCAGAAGCCTGAAAGGAGGAAAATATAGTAACTCAGGATGAAAGTTAGTTCCCAAGGAAGAGTTAAACACCTGACTAATAAGTGAATATGGAGAAGCTCTCTCGTGAAGGCAGTTATTGTGAGATATGAGAAAGGAGCAGTCCCTGAATCTGGAAAGCCAACAACTACTGTAGAGACACATATTGCTACTCAAAATCCAGACTGAGCTATGGTTAGAAGATAACTAAGAATGACATGTTCATTAAGTGCTATATTCACCTAGGAGTTACACAACACACTGACACAAAATTAAACTCTCTCTTCATTCAAATTAGCTGTGTGAATGAGAGGAAGGAAATATCAAGTCTAGGAATCTAAAAGAAATCCATGTCAGAAAATGAACTCTTGAGAGAAAAGCTTCATACAGGTTTGAATCAAACAATCCATGTTCTGGTTGAGGAAATTTCCCAAATCACAGCTGTAGAAGCATGACCCTGAATATGAATTACAGCCCTTTCTGCAAAAGCCAGATAACAGTGTTTAACAGTTGTGGTTAAGTAGGTTTTAAAAATGGTTGTGGCTGAACTGGGCTGTAAGCCGGTTTGGCCAGCCAGTGTGGACTGGACCCAAGTATACTAAAACTAGGTTAAAACATATGTTCTAGCCACAACCTCTGAACTTTCTGTAAGATTCCTCCAAGGGATGCTGCAAAACCAATTTCTGTTTTATGGTCCAAATCATTAGTCAATGCAATAGCATGTAACAGTGGGTATTAAATACTCTTAACATAAACCAAATGAGTGTCATTAGCTCTCCAACATTTCATCCAATAAAATAGTTTATGTGAAGCTGTGTAAGTTAAGCATCTCCATGACAATTTTCAAAACACATTTAAGATTGGGAAGATGAATAATGAAGATAAATAAGTGCAATGTAATTTTGTTTTAAAAATAGATCTCCCAAGACTGTCTCCCAAGACAAAATCATTTGTGAATGAGACACAAGGACAGCTTTCTGCAGTGCAGTATGACAAGTTATTGCACTCAGAGCTATATTAATACAGTAGTGTTTACAGTTTGGTAGTAGTGTAGACCTGTTTGCATTTCAGTTTTCAAACAAAAAAGAGAAAACATCAAGTTACTTCAGCATACACCATCAGCTTTTACCTATCGCAGATCAAAGGTCCTTGGGGGAAAGTGAGGGCGACACTGGTGGTGTTCACTATTCCAGAAATGGACTTCAAAGAAAAAAATCTCTACCCTGCACCAACTCTCCTGGTCTTAATTCTATGGGGGCCGAGGGCAGGAGGGAGAAGAAGATTCTCTCACAGCTGTGAGCAGCAACTAAAACTACTTCATGCCCACCACTGCAATCTCAAAGCTACCATAACCTCTACAGCACAAACTCCCTTAAGAAGGTCCAGTAGAGTCCTGTAGCCAGGGTTCAACTAGCAAACCTCCTACTCCTCCCCTGTGTGCTGGGGCACAGGCCTGGTCTACACTATGCGTTTAAATCGATTTAAAGAGAGTTAAATCAATTTAACGCTGTACCCGTCCACACTACAACGCCCTTTATATCGATATAAAGGGCTCTTTAAATCGATTTCTGTACTCCACCCCGACGAGAGGAAGTAGCGCTAAATGCGATTTAACATATCGGATTACGGGAGTGTGGACGGAAATCGACGTTATGGCCCCGGCGGTCATCCCACAGTGCACCACTGACGCTTTGGACAGCAATCTGAAACTCGGATGCAGCGGGCAGGTAAACAGAAAACGCCCCAACTTTTGAATTACTTTCTGTTTGTCCCAGCGTGGAGCTTGATCAGCACGAGGTGGCGTGCAGTCTCAAATCCAAAAAAGAGCTCCAGCATGGAAACATACGAGATACTAGATCTGCTCGCTGTATGGGGGAGACAAATCTGGTTGGATCAGAGCTCCGTTACAGAACACGAAATGCCAAAGCGTTTGAAAAAAAAAATCTCCAGGATAACACAGCGCTGCGTGATAACGCGTAACGGGAAGCCAGAGACTCAAATGGACGCTCATGGATGGAGGGGATAAACTGAGGGACTCCAGCTTATCCCACAGTCCACAGCAGTCTCTGAAAAAAGAGTTGCATTCTGGCGTGAGCTCCATGTCTGTAGGTTCAACCACAGCTGTCTGGCTTGTTCAGGAATAGCTCCTCAGTCCCCCACCACGTGAAAGGAAAAAAAGGGAAAGAAATCATTCTTGACTTCTTTCAATGTCACCTATGTGTACTTGAATGCTGCTGGTGACGCGATGCTGGCAGCGTGAAGAGCAGTCATCCGCTCTCTCCCCTCCCGGTGGTAGACGGTACATATGACTGATATCCGTCGTCGCATCAGCCCCGTGAGTCTCCTGGGCTGGCCTCAGGTGAGGCTGGCGGGGGCGCCTGGGTTAAAATGGGAATGGACTCCCAGTGACTCCCAGATAGATGGTACAGAACCAGCGGTAACTGTCTTCATCATAGACAACTGGGGGCTGAGTTCATCAGCCCTCCTCCCTTTCCTGTGTAAAGAAAAGATTCCGTACTGCCTGACTGTCATAGCCCGGAGGCTGCCTCCCCCTCATTATCTCACTAACAGTCTCTGTTTCTTAATTCCTGCATTCGTTATAACTTCATGACACAAATGGGGGGGACACTGCCACGGTAGCCAGGAAGGTTGGGGGAGAGGGGAAGCAACGGGTGGGGTGTTGCAGGGGCACCCCCTGTGGATCGGACATGGAGCAGCAGTGCTCTGGATACACTGGTCCTCTAATACACTTTGCCCCTTATTCTAGGCAGGACTGACTCCTATTTGAGAAACCCATAAGGGAGGGGATTGACTCAGTCCCAAGTGAGTCAATCCCAATATTTGCTTTTGCATTGCGCCCCCAGCCGATTTCAGCCCAGAGGCACTCATGATAGCAGCGGACAGACAGAGGGGGAGAGAGAAGCCGTCATCTCATTGCCAGTTGTTCTTCCGACAGTAGACGGTACGAACGACCGGTACCATTCTCTGCTTCATGCAAAAGCAAGTGAATGCCTACTGTGTAGCGCTGAGTATCGCCTCTCTCTCTGCCGCATCCCGTACACATCCGGTCCGGAAAAAAAAAGCTGAACGGGCTCCATGGGTTGCCGTGCTATGGGCGTTGCAGGGCAATCCAGGAAAAACGCGCGAAAGGATTGTCAGCTGATGTCTTTCCCGAGGAAGGAATGGACTGATGGACATTTACCCACGAACCACCCGCCGACAATAATGATTCAACCCAGAATTCCAAGGGTGGGGGAGACTGCGACGGGGAACTGTGGGATAGCACGAGGAGCCTACCACAAATTGCAACGCTTCAGAAATCGACGTCTAGCCTCGGACCATTGGACGCACAACGCCGAATTACTGTGCCTAGTGTGGCCGCATGAAATCGAATTTATAATATCAGTTTTATAAAACCGATTTTAGCTAATTCGATATTATCCCGTAGTGTAGACGTGGCCACAGTGTGCTTCCAGGAAGACTGGCTTTGTAAGGCACGAGAAATTCATACCCATGGCATGGAGCCCAGCCCCACTCCAGCCCCGGGGAACCACACAAGTTCCACTGCAGGCAGGCCACTTCACCTCTTCAAAGGAGTGTGTGCGAAGAATTTGCCTTTATGTCACCTAATACAATACACGTTATTCCTATATTTAAATCTGAGGTTCTATGAAGAGCAGCGAGGCCACCTAATCTCACATAGGTGCCCAGAGGCCACAAGTTGCATATTTATAATCATTTGGGCTGTGGCAAAACTAGACAGTGGTATCATATGCTAGCTGAGATTATGAAATAGCTTCTTAAAAAGTAAACATAGAAATAAAAATCTTTTGATGGTGAAAGAAAATGAAGAGATTGGTCTTTTGGCGCTGAAGATCCTGGTCTAATATCAGCATTGCACTGACTTTTTAGTAACCCTCCATATTCTCTTCCTTTGCGGATGCCAATGTTATGATTAAATACTGAATAAAGGCTGCATTCTCTAAGGATGTGTCATTTAAAAGAAAGTGAAGACAAAGTAAACAAGAATTCACTTCCAGGGTTCTCACCGGTGAATGCCAAAAACCTATTCACCCTTCCACCCCCTCCACTTTCTTATCACTGAAAGTGTGCCTCCTCCACACAGCTTCCGCAGCTGAAAGAGTGAATTCAGACCATTTCTTGCATGACTGCGGTATCGTTACTGCAGAGTGCTGGAACTGCTGCTTGCTGCTCCACCACAATGAAAATCAAAACATTGCAGCCCACCACATCTACTTTAATATTCCACTGTATGATGGACAGAAATCCCTTGCTGTCTCTAAAACATAAAAGACCACAGAGCAAGAACCTCCCTGATACAGTTTAACAGATGGAACCACTGTACAATGCTGCAAAATTCAATCATCTAATTTTCTCTGTTAAATCAGTTAGGGTGGCATAAGTAACCCATGTATATGTGCTGGGGATGTAAAGCTTTGAAATATACACACAACTTTCCTTTTTTTAAGTCTACACCACTTTCTGTAATTTTCCCAGGACTTCAGTAATACCACTGACTCCAGCCTAGCACCTCTTTTATATTTGAATAAGAACTGTCATGTATTAATAGTGAGTATGTATTAGCATTGTTAGCATGTATTCTGTATGTGCTAAGTATTATGCAGCCAAATGACCATCAGTCTGGAGACAGGGGACAGGTTAAAAAACAAACAAACAAACAAACAAAAACCCTAGGGTGAAGTTTTCAAAAGTGACTTGTGATTCTGAGTGCCTCAATTTTTGGGTGCCTGACTTGCAATACTTTAAAGGGGCCTGATTTTCAGAAAGTGGGCTCAGAACTTTCTGAAAGCTAAGTCCCTTTATGGTATCTCAGTTTTGGGCACCTGAAGTTTGAAGCACCAACAATAATAATAATAATCACAAGTCACTTTTAAAAATCTTGTTTTTTCAGAAAACACCAGAAAGACAAAGAATATAAGTGTTTGCCTGTAATACATGGTAGCGCCCAGTGATAGGACAGTCATTGCTTTTGTGCTGATAGTTGGTTTGGGAGTTAGGATGCTGAGTGAGAGGAATCATATAAAGGCAGACTGAGAAGCGAGAAGAGTGAGGCTAGAGAAACTATGAGATGTATGAACAGAGCCAATAAACCAAAGTCATACCCTCTGCAACTCTACTGAAATCAGTGAAGTTACACCAGGGGTGAATTTGGCCCAGTGAGTTTTTCTTGTAGTGAATAAGAGTTTTCTTGTAAAATGGGTGAGTCTGTTCTTGCTGAACCATACACATCTAAGAGCTCAATCATTACATACACTAGTATAAATTAAATAAATACACCTCTACCTTGATATAACGCTGTTCTTGGAAGCCAAAAAATCTTATGGGTGAAACCATGTTATATTGAACTCGTGGACCCCCTCCCCCCCGGAGCACTGCTTTACCACGTTATATCTGAATTCGTGTTATATCGGGCGGCGTTATATCGAAGTAGTGGTGTACCACAGAGAAGTCCACAAGCCCTGTTGCTTTTGATAACTCATTCCTGGAAGACAGAGTGTCATTGATTAAAAACTTAGTGGATCTGGGCCAGGGATGAGAGATTAAGTTAAAGAAAATACAAACTAATTAATTCAGCCAACTAAATCTTATTAGAGGCCCATGTCAAACTGAAGGCTGATCTAGGAAACTACCTGTTTAGTTTGGAAAAGTGTGACAATCTCCAAATACAAAACTCTAATGGCAGGTTGGGTATTTGACCTGTTCCTCCCCTGAGAAAAATAAATGTCTTCTCTCAAAAATGAGACATTGTTTTTATTTGGCCTCTCCTTATTTTGCTACCTCCATCTGACAATTCACATAAGTACTTTCATAAACTCTTTGAAGTTTAGAGTGGGTTTTTTTTCCCCCCCAAGTGCTGGATTTTATGTCTCAGTCATCCTAAATTCAACTGCAGCGCTTCCAAGATAAATGAATAAAGCAAGAAAAAACTGCACATGCATCTTAAATAATATGCATGTTCTCATTTCCTGTTTTGATTTTCAAATACACGTTCCTTGTCTTACCCTAGTCTGTGGGCACAATAAGTCATTTGTATTGGGCAAAATAAGTCATCATTTTTTTTTTGGCACCTAGAGAATAGTCTCAAATATAAAAGATTTCTCAAAAGTCACACAGCACCTGAGCAGTATAATTACAGTAAAAAGCCTCCAACAGCCAGATTCTCAGTTAATGAAAATCAATGGAGCTATGTTGATTTATACCAGCTGGGTATCTGACCCTGAAGCATAACTGTCATGATATTATATATATTTTCAAAGAACAAAAACAGGAATTTGTCTCTAGAGTTTCTTATTAGCTTATAAACAACTATTACTCAAGAACACATTTTACAACAAGCATCAAATGAATTCAGTTAGTTGTATCTAAAATATTTTACCTCTTCATAACTTTACATTCAGTGTATAAGTGAACATGTACATTGACACAGTCAAGAAACCATGAGTAATAAAGCCTAACAGCATCTAGCAGCATCTGGGAACGGCTGCTATTTTGCTGAAGAGACACCAATATAAACAGTGATGTTTATTAGAGAAAAGAGATTCTGACCAAAATCAGGTTATAATTAACCACTTCACTGCCTATGAAGGTATACCATTGCCAAAATGTTCAACGGTGATCATTTATTTTGGGTTCCTCCATGTTTAAATGCCAAGCCTGAGACAACTTCAGACTGATTTTTCAAAGTGTTGAGTATTCACAGCTCCTCTGGAAGTCAGCATGAGCATCAGAGGTGTGAGCGGCACCTCTGAAGTTCATGACCAACATGTCTCAAGCTGGGCACACAAAATACAAGGCATCCAAAAAAATCAGTGTCCACTTCACTGTTTGTGAAGGTATAGCATGAGTCCCAAAAAAATATTTTTTTTCATACCTGAGAGCCTGAAGGAGCAGGACCCTAATTAACGTTGATCCTACAAACATTTTACACACAAGTTATTCATGGGTATAAAGTTACTCACGTGTGCAAGTGTTTGCGGAATCATGCTTTTGGACGTAAATCATACTTCAACTAATCATTTATTCAGTCGTGTGTTTAGATCGATAAGGAGACATGCATGGGTTAAATAAACTCAAGAAGGCTTTTTCCATCACCTACCGTTCAAAAAGTTAGAGCCACGTACCAGACATCTTTGTAGAAATTAATATTCCATTTTTTTCAGAACTTAGAAGATTAATCTCAGGAGAAGAGAACAGCCTTGCGACAGTTTGGGAAATATGTTTGGGTCAACATATACATCCCTAGTATCATTTATGGTTGTAACAGCCATTGTGAATTAGATATCCATTTGGTGGCTGGGACCTGGCATGAAGTGAACAAACTATGTCTGGAGAAGTCAAACGGGGCCATTAACAACTGAATAGCTTTGCCCTGAATGGTCAATGGAGGTTGTTACAAGCAGAACCACTGAGTTTTAAAAACTCTTTGCCTAGCAAGCCTTGGGGGATTGGGGCACAGAAAAATCCCGGCACAAGGACAGAAAAAAAAAAGATGTTACAGATTGCTTTTTAAAAAGAGATGAGCACTTTGGGCAAGACAGTCAGCCTGCCACAAGAAACAGAGGACACAGCTAGAGAAGTGGGCACAGAACAGGCTTCCTCTTCCCACAAAGAAACCAACCAAAACCCTAAAAATTCTCAGAAGCAGTGAGGACTCTGGCCTCTGGGGGGCAGAAGAGGAATTGCATTGATATGTTCATTGTTTTGCCTGTAATTCTGCTGTGCTGTCTATGAGTAAAGTATACGTGTTTAAGTTCCTTAACAAAGTCTGTGCTCCCTACTTTAACTGCCACGTGTCCCCAAAGAGTTAAACTATAAACTAGAGCTTTGAGGAAACCATGCACAGACAGCAGGGGAGTTTCAGCACCGGTCTTGAGGCTGAGGGCAACTACACTGAGGAGTCCCACATCCCAAGAAGAGGGCCAGACAGGGAGTCTGCATGCCAGGAGCATGCCCTAGAGGCTCAGTCAGACAGTGACTGGACTCTGTCCAGACTCAGATGGTTGGAAAGCATGTTAGATTCAAACGTTGGGTCTAATTATAACAGCCTGGTGAACACCCGCTGGGGGGGGGGTGGGAGGGGGGAGAGAGAGGATTCCAGCCAGGGCTATAACAAATCTCACCTATTCCATGAAGCACAGCAACAGTTAGTGAGGTATCATCTTCAAATGAGGTGAACGCCTGAAGAAGCATTGCTGCAGTCTCCTGATTCACAGCATTCCTGGCTTCTGGCCTGTTAATCCCAGTTGTCATGATGGTTCCGTGTCTTTCAGTGACTACATTTTTCTTCCCTGTGTGGGGGAGAAGAAAAACAATCAGCGTAAAAGTATACTTACATTCTTTTTAGTAAGTCATTAATATATTAAAAAGGGGGTCTGAAAGGCTTAAAATGTTTTATTATTAGACGACAGAGACATTTAAAATAAACAGAGGTAAATCCAACATATTATTTTTACCACTTACATCATTCCTTCATGAACATTTTTAAACATTTTAATATATAGTATCTTTGCCAGGCTTGTATTTAAGCAACAGTAAATAAGGATAGAAGATATTTCCAGAGAATTAATAACAAAGACCAGCTGTGAAGAGCGGACAGTCTCAAGCACAGCTGGGGCATCACTCTTCTGGGTGTAATGAGCTGTGGTATCATTGTTATTGCTAAAAAATGAAGCAAAAAAGTTATTTTTAAATGCAAGAGGTAGTTTCAACTGGTATTGGAGATACAAGAAATTTCTACAGAATTAATGTTAAGCAAAGCAGGCAATCAGGTTGCTTAAAACACCCCTCAGTAACCCATTTTACAATAAACATTAACTTTTAATTAAATAACTAACGAGATTAATTGTTGAAAGTAGTAAATAATCATAACAGGTTTCAGAGTAGCAGCCGTGTTAGTCTGTATCCGCAAAGAGAACAGGAGTACTTGTGGCACCTTAGAGACTAACAAATTTATTTGAGCATAAGCTTTTGTGAGCTTCAGCCCACTTCTTTGCATGCATGGAATGGAACATATATTGAGGAGATATATATACACATATAGACAGGGCTGGCTCCAGGCACCAGCATTTCAAGCTGGTGCTTGGGGCAGCAATCTGCCAGGGGTGGCAGGCCCTGTTGTTTTGCTCCCAAGCAGCGCACCCAATTGCCACCGCGGTCCGTGTGCCCTTAGGGCGGCATGCGCATTTCCACTGTGGCGGCAATTCGGCAACAGCTTCTATGTTTACTTGTCAGCAGTGGCTTCAGCTAAATATAGAAACTGCTGCCGAACTGCCGCCGCCGCAGAAACGCACCTGCCGCCCTAAGGGCACACAAACTGCCCCCGCCGTCCACGGCGGCAATTCGGTGCACTGCTTGGGGTGGCAAAAATTGTAGAACCGACCCTCCATACAGAGAGCATGAAAAGGTGGGAGTTGTCTTACCAACTCTTGACAACTCCCACCTTTTCATGCTCTCTGTATGTGAATATATATATCCTCAATATATGTTCCATTCCATGCATCCAAAGTGGGCTGTAGTCCACGAAATCTTATGCTCAAATAAATTGGTTAGTCTCTAAGGTGCCACAAGTACTCCTGTAAATAATCATATTTACCTCAAGATACAGTAACTCTCTCTTTCTACCAAAATAGGAAACCAAGGGGTCCAATTCCGCTCTCAGTGTAAGAAGTTGGATTATTTACTGTCTGGGGTTTCTTCTAAGTGTGCGTACTGTACCCAGTACAATGGGGTCTCAGTCGTAGCTGGAGATTCTAGGCACTGCATGAATTTACAATGAGATATTCCAGAACAGCAGCAATGAAACTAAGTGCAGAATTTGGCTCAGTACCTGTAATTTTACATATATTCTAAATATTTTCATCGCATGTAACTGAAAATGTGACAGTTTTTCCTTTAAAGCCGTAGTCTATAGGGACCTGAAGTCCAGAAAAATAAATGTGACAGATTCTCAGCTGGTGTAAATTGGCTTCATTTCCCTGGTCTCAATAGAACAAATCCGATTTACAAAAGCTGAAGATCTGGCCCAGTTATTCACTTCTGATGGGACAGTCAGGAAGACCTTTATACCTGAGAGATCACATTTTTCCATGTTCCACACTACCATAGCTGTAATTTGCAGAGGTTCTTCCATATAAAGGAGAAAGGGGGGATGGGGGAGGTCTCCCAGCAGGATATTTGCTGTGAGGAGCGCTCAGCTTTGGAACCGAATTCCCCCATTGATCCAAAACAACCTGAGTCTGTGAACAGTCAGGGTATACTGCACAGTTATCTGTTTACACAAGTTTGGGAGGATATAAGGGAAGATGTTTGTGCACGAAGGGGCACTTGGGAGGCTTTATTTTATTACTATTTTGGGTACAGGAGAAGCTGTTGGCTATGCTTCTAAAGTTATTTTAAGTTATTGGCATAGGCTCCTAGAGTCCAGGATAGGTATTATACATTTTACATTGAAAGAAATAAGAACTGCTGTCAGATCGGCTAGAGACAGATAGAATGCATTTGAGGCTAGTAAAAACTTGTTTGACATATGTGATCTGATTGATTAATACTGCTCTAGATCTCAATATTGCTCACCGCTGAAGAGCCTAAACAGCAGAAGGCTACTAACTCATCATATCACTGTTTTAACCAATTATGAGCCAGGATTTTTCCCTTGGGATGTAACAACAGCAATAAGACACTCCACTTCCAAGGGACTGTTACATTCCTAGGGTGATTAAAGTAAAATCAGCCTTTATTCTCACAGTTTATGAAACATTTATGGCAGTTGTCATAAACAGATAGCTAAGGGTTAATGTCTATTTCACCTGCAAAGGGGTAACCAAACACCTGACCAGAGGACCAATCAGGAAACAAGATTTTTCAAATCTCAAGGAAGGGAACTTCTGGGTGTGTGTTTTTTGCGTTCTGTTGCTCTCGGCTCTGAGAGTGAACTTGCTCTCTTCAAGCTTTTCTAATCTTCTGTTTCCAAGTTGAAAGTACAAAGGTAGAAAGACAGTAATCTTCTATTGTTTTTTTTTTGTATTTACATGTGTGTAGTTTGCTGGAATGTTTTAAATTGTATTTCTTTTTGGATAAGGCTGTTTATTCATTTTTCTTTAAGCCAAATACCCTGTATATTGTCAACTTGATACAGAGATCATTTTTATGTCTTTTTCTTTCTTTTTATATAAAGCTTTCTTTTTAAGACCTGTTGGATTTTTTCCTAGTTAGAACTCACCAGGGAATTGGTGGGGAGGAAGGAAACAGGGGGGAAGGGAAAATCTCTTTGTGTCAGAGTTGCAAAGCTTACCTTTGCAGGGACTCTGACTGAGGGTGAAAGAAACTTGATCTCTCTGTGTTTGCATTTCAAGGACTTGAAACAGGGTGATCGTCCAGGGCCATCCAGGGAGGGGAAGCCTGGGAGGAAATTAAGAGGAGACAAGGGGAGGGGGTTATTTCCCTTTGTTGTAGACTCAGGGCATCTGAGTCTTGGGGTCCCCCAGGGAAGGTTTTGGGGAGACCAGAGTGCGCCAGACACTGGAAATCTGGCTGGTGGCAGCGCTATCAGATCTAAGCTGGTAATTAAGCTTAGAGGAATTTATGCTAGCATCTTATTTTCTGAACTCTAAGGTTCAGATCTAAGTAGGAAAGCTATGACAGCAGTCTACAGCCACCCCAAACTGCACAGATAGCATTTCATTTTAAATGCATGGTCATCCAGCTACACTTCTCAAGCTTGACTCTTTCTGAGTGAAATTCAACTGTGTGATGAATCGGCACAAATCCTCTGACCCACATAAATCCCACTTAAGGCCTCAGAACAGGACTTTACCCTTCATGAAGCATAGGGATTGGAGAAAAGAGCAGAATGGGGCTTAAGGATCAAGAAATTCACTGCTATTCAAAAATGAAACAGCAAGCTAGTGATGGAACTCAGTCAGTAGAGCACTATATCCAATAGCAGTTCTTTAAGAAAGAAGACGCTTGAGTCACCTGCTGTATCGTTTACCATTTTTTCATCATAGTTTCATTTTGTCCAGTGCAAGGTGAAGACTGTTCTCTAGGCAAAGCATCTATCTCATGAAGGAAACATAAACAGAGGTCCTGCAAACATCACTTCTCCAACTAGGATGCTATCCTTTAGTCTCCATTCTGTTGTATGCATCATCAGGTCAGATGCACTGGTACACTCAGCAGCTTTGTGCCACTCCGATGACACAAGGGGGCCATAAACCTGGCTGAAGTGGGTTACCAGCTGCTCTGTAACAGGGAAAAGCAGGCAGAGGGTAACACTAAATCGGAACCATTGCTTCAGCATACAGTACAATGCTGTTTTTCATGCTGAGGTCAAATTTCCAACAAAAGAAATGGAATGTCATCAAGACACATGAAAACTTGGGTCCCCAAACAATCAAGAATTCCTATTTTGGTTTTCAAGTTTAATAAATAAACTGCTCAGAGCCTCCTATAAATCAGCTTAGAATCTGCAGCTCCCACATTGGGACACATTACTCAGAATCTAATGCTGATCCTTCCCAAAAGAATAATTCGTCCTAGAAATGGACATTTGATATGACCCCAAAGCCCTGGAAGCGAAGGGAGTTATTACGGATCAGCGCCTAAACCGTGGCATTTACTAAGGGCCATGGGGTGAGGGGCTTCCTAAAAACCACGCAGGCTCCGAGACGCTTTACAGCGCTTGTAATCCAGCAACGTGGGCGCGGCTGCAGGCGCGAAGCAGCGGGGAGGGTCCGGCTGCAGGCTGCCCTGTGGGTTCTCGCACTGCAGCGAAGGGGATGGAGTGGCTTTGCCGCTCCCATGCGCGGGAGGTGACGGCAAGCGAGTTCGCTTCCACATCGCACGCTCTGGTGTGCGGCAGCGGCGGCGGCGCTGATCCTCCCTGCCTCCTTCCACCCCGTAAGCGTTCTCCCGTCAGCAGCCCAGTGAGCACTGCCCTCTGCCGGGGACGCAGGGACACAAACCTTCGTCTCCCGGTGTCCCTGCTCCTGCTGCAGCCGAGGAGGAGGAGGAGCAGGTCTCCCTGGCAGAGGCACCTGCTGCTGTTGCCGCCTGGCTCCTGCCCAGGGCCTCGCTGAAGAGGAGGCGCGCAGGGTTACGCATGAGCTGCCTGGACATTCCCCCCAGCGCGGGCAGCAGCACGATTCCGAAGCCAGGATCCGCGCAGCGCTTCCCCCGGGCACTCGGATGGTGCCAGCGCGCAAGGCGCGGCGCAGCGAGACCCAGCTGTGACACGCACCCACTGACCAGCTCCCAAGTGGGCTGAGCGGCTGCTGATCTCTGCTGTCTTTCAAAATGGCCACGGTCCCGTTGTTCCCTCCCCCTCCCATTTGTCTCGTCACCACTGAAGCTGCAGGCTGCCCTGAGAGAAGATAGTCGCCTCTTAAGCTGTCAGGGGCGCGGAGGGCCATTGTGGAGGCAGCTGTAAATGGAGCCAGTCGGTGCCGATCTCTGGCATGTAATAGGAGTATCGATCATTGTTAGCCCCTGGACCCAGATCATGCGATGGTCCTTGAGCCAGGAAATACAGAGTCCAGTCTTCTGCTGGGTGTGCCAGCCCTTATTCCAGCCCTGCTCTGTGAGAGAGCAGGGGAATGTGCTCCCTCCCTGTCAATATCCCCTGCAGAACTGCCCCCTGTTGCTGCTGTAGGTGCCATCTTTATACTAGGCACTGTAACAACTGCATGACACTACATTGGTGGCAGTGAGTCTTAATGAACTCTAGAGAAAGTGACCGGGATTAAATATTAATCTTTGCAAGTTAGACACGCATTGCTGATTTTTAATCTCTGTTTGTATTGCCCTCTGACACCTTTACTTGCTGAAAGGGTTATGTCACTTTAATTATACCAGGAAAGTTAAAGCAGTGCAACCCCACCCTCTGTTGTACCTATTGGGTTTCCGGGCCCACCCTCTGTTGTAGACACAATTATTCCAGGATACTGTTTCCTTTCATAGAAGAGAAATAAGCCATAGTAGTAAAACAGCATCTTTGTACCACTCTAACTAGGAGTTTGTACTGCAACGCTAGGAGTAGTATCACTATTCCAACAGTGGCGCTGAAACAATTTTTATAGTGGGGGTGCTGAGATCCATTTAACCAAACTGTAAACCCTGGTATATGATGGAAAGCATTTCAAGACAGGGGGTGTTGCGGCAGCCCTAGTTCTAGCACCTATGTTAATTCCAGTAAAAATCACACTCCTAACACATGTAGTTATCCTGATTAAAAATTTGTGCTAGACCAGGCCAAAATTGTGTTTTGTCAAGTGGAAGGCATAGGACAAGATTTAATCAGGTATCTAGCTGACTTCAGCTGCACCAGTATGCCCTGTAAGTTACCCATGAAATACAGTTCGTTCAAATAATTACGTGTAACAGTCAGGAGTAAGGGGTTTTGATGTGTATCTGTCTGTCTGTAAGCACTAAGATCATTCAAAGTGACATTTTCAAGAGCATACTGCAGACAGACTCATTGCATTGATACAGGTCAAAAACAGGAAACTGGTAATATTTAAAAAACTATGTAACACTTGCTAGGCAAGAATTGTATGCTACCTTCATGTCTTCTCTAAGAGCTGCAACTTAGTCCTCAAACACTAAATTTGAAACTTTGTGGCAATGTTCTTGCACACTGGATGTTAATCGCATATCTCTATTTTCTATTTAACTCCAAGTTTTGTAATGGCATTAACCCTGAGCACTCATACCCATTGTGATCATTTTCCACACTTTCCATTTCTGATCAGCTGTTAGATTGATCGAGTCAGCTTCTCCATACTACTAGCTCCATTGCAGTCTATAGGTAGTATTCCCTGCTCCCCATCTCCTTTGTCTTACTTATATTTCGCTAATGTGCTATCACAGTTTTGCTGAGTCCTTTGCACTGTTTCACCTGTATTAGTCACTGTGGATAGCCACAGATCCAGTTCTACAAGCCTTCTTCTTCTGTGGTCATTCGACAAGTTGCAGAATGGACTAGGGGGAAGTCCAGCTTTTCTTTCCTTTGTTTTTTCCGATCTTTGTCATAAAACAGTGCTTCTATAGTCAGAGGTAGCCAATTGGAAGCTATCACTGAAATTTTTAACAAGTTTAGTGTTGTTACCCTGGTTACCCTGCTGAGCTTTGCCACACTCATCAAGTGATTGTATCAACTGAGCAGGTGACCCCCATCTACCATTTAACTGGCAGGCAGCTGTTCAGAAATTACAGTAATAGAGAACATTTTAATAACATGTAGGTACATTGCAGCCTGGTTCAATGGTAATTGTTTATTAATTGAAAAAAAATTCATTACTTAGAGGCTGGGAGGATGAACTTCTGCTTTCAGTTTATTCTGATAGTCTACATATGTAATAGCAAACCATAGGAGAATATGCTTTCGTGCAATGCTTCTACATTAGTGACATATGAACACTACTGCTAAACAGCCACTACTCTGAGTTCCTCTCTCTGTTACTGCATGTAATGGAAGTGCCGATATAGGCTTTTTGGTTAATAATTTTGTAATGGGAACACCCTCTGTGTTAATGTAGATTGCATATATGTAGGATGTAGATACAGATGACCAAGTAATGCTGTTTTCCTAGAAATCAAACTGTTTGTTTTAAAGTGTTGCTAGTCTTTTATTTTGAATTGATTACCAAATAGTAATTTTTTACACCCTTTAGCTACAGGCAAATATTGGTTGAAGTGGCTATGCCTTTTAATTATATGCCCGTGTTAACTTTCTTCTTAATGGAAAGTGACAAGGATGGTAGGTGATCACAAAGAAGGTCTATTGTACTTGAGTGCATACCCAGTTGTAGATGGGCTGTTTCTAACCCCACACTGGGTTTACGCTAGTGTCACTCTGGAATCACTACAGATTTCTGCCAAATAAGTAAAATAAGCATCAAGCACAAAGGGTGCAACTTTTCTGGGAGATAGACCTGAGTGACCTGCTAAATGGAGTCTTTGAGCCCTTTATAAGGCATAGACCAATTATTACCATGTTTGAAAAATAATCTGTCAACCCTGTCTGTAATGGAAAAATGAGTGGCTAGGGATATAATTAATGCATTATGTCCTAGTCCTCTCTGTGCTGCCATCTGCCTGGTTTCCAAAAAGCTATGCAGAAACATCTTGATTACTCCAATATTTTTTCCCTCTTTTCCAGAACATAAGCAATGGGTAAAAGAGGGATTTTTTATGACTGTGACATTGCATTCCATATGATTTTATGAAAATATGCTGAATGTGACTATAATGTAACTGAATATGCTTCATGCTAAAGGTCTCCTGTAAAGTATCATTAGAAAGCTTATAATCTATTGAGTGTGGTCATCCTATTTGTATAGAAGTATCATTCTTGTATCTGAAACTAGAAATAAGAAATATAACTCCAAGGTCCTATTGTAATTATGCAAAATGTGGGCCATAAATGGTGATTTGGAATCTTGATGGCTTCCATCAACTAGGACAATTGTTTGTAAATGGCTCTGTTTACTTGCAAGCCTTCCTGTGAGTCAGGCCAGGAAGAATGATGGCTTGGGGTCTCACAGGACATGTGACCATGTCCCCTTGTACTAACCCGGTGCTTTTCCATTTAGAAGGAGGAGTGGGGACCCGGAGAGACAAAAGATTCCCGCCCTGTGCTAAAGCTATAAAAGGGGGTGGAACAGAACAAAGGAGTTTCATGAGAAATCCCCTAGTTACCACCTGAGCTGGAGCTAACAAGAACTGTACCAGGGGAAAGGATTGGGCCCAGACTAGGAAGGTGTCCAGTGTGTGAAAGAAGCTTATTGGAACATCTCTGAGAGTAAGATTTTATCTCTAATCAGTTTCTTAATGTATTAGGGTTAGAGTTGCGTGTTTTGTTTTATTTTGCTTGGTAATTTACTGATACATTGTTCTGTCTGTTATTACTTGGAACCAGTTAAATCCTGCTTTTTATACTTAATAAAATCATTTTTGCTTATTAATTAACCCAGAGTAAGTAATTAATACCTGGGGGAGCTAACAACTGTGCATATCTCTCTATCAGTGTTATACAGAGTGGACGATTTATGAGTTTACCAATTCATTTGTGGTTTTGATCCCACTGGGAGCTGGGTGTCTGGGTGCTGGAGACAGGAGCACTTCTTAAGCTGTTTTCAGTTAAGTCTGCAGCTTTGGGGCGCGTGGCTCAGACCC
Organism: Chelonoidis abingdonii; assembly: GCF_003597395.2. Classification (NCBI taxonomy): domain Eukaryota; kingdom Metazoa; phylum Chordata; order Testudines; family Testudinidae; genus Chelonoidis; species Chelonoidis abingdonii. Next base: position 180,359,438 of record NC_133770.1, on the reverse strand, counting down.
TGGGTCTGTGTTGGAGCAGACTGCTGTGTCTGGCTCAACAAGGCAGGGTTCTGGAGGCCCAAACTGGCTCAGAGGTAGTCTCAGCACATCAGGTGATAGTTCCAAGGAGGTCTCTGTGACCGAACCCATCACATTGACATAGGAAGATTTGTTAATATGCTTGATGTTACCGATTGCCCACAAGTGATGATACAGTCCCCACTCCTGAGATGGGAGGAAATACAGAGAAACAGAAAGCAGTGCTTCAGTATAAATATACACCTGGACAGTGATGCTATGTATTTGAATGCAAACCTGAGAGCAAGTTCTTCATACAATTTTTTCACATTCAACGCATTGGCTTAAAAGGCAACTCTCACAGAGTGGCCAGTAATAGATTATTCTAATTATGTTTCTGATAAGGATGATTAGCTTTGCTATGCTTGTGAAATCAAAACAGCTTTGTGTGTTGTACATTGTTTGATAAATGTGCCCATGTTATGACACTTGGCAATAAGTTTCTTCTAACAGATGTTTACATTTAGGTTAGTGTACCTAGTTATAGTAATTTTTTATTTCATCCTGGGAAAAGTTTGTGAGGTAGCTAGTGTCATGGTTACAGGGCTAGCTGTACTTTGTCATCTTTCTGGGTGTACTGCCTCAGGCATCATCTTTTTACCTAGTTTAAGGTGGAATTCTGCAGTTCTGCCATTTGTAGACCAGGTCTTTGGCCACAAGGGTCCAACTGAGTTCAGGCACCTATGGTTCTTCTACCTAAAGGTCTGTGACTAGTGATGTGCAGAGACAAAACAACTTTCTTCATACCAAAGTATTATTTATTGTGACAGTAGGAAGAAAGCATTTAGAGAGAGAGGATTTTAAAATAAACAGTCTACATGCATACTACTGTGTGGCATATGCTCCTCTCTAATGAATATAACTCCATACAGGGAAACCCCAGGAAGTTGCATATTTTATAACTGCAGTAGGTACCAATCTTTGGTTTTCATGATTTTTTTTTCTGTGTGTATGTGGGGGAGGGGATTGTTAATGCTCCCTGTCGTGGTGGTGTTAAAGTCTCTCTGTAACCACGAGTCAATCCTTAATCACTAGAGATCAGCATGCACCGCTACTTTCTGATCATAATAGAAAAACAGAATGCTTTCATCAAATAACCATTCAGCTGCTCCTTATAAAGGACATTAAGTTTAGCTAGCACTTCAAAAATGTAAAGCTATTTTCAATATCTTCCTGTAAATGTTCTTTATTACAAAATATGTACTCTACCTTGGGGACAAGTCTGGAATTTTAAAAACCACTGAATATCTTTAGGTACCTCTACAATACTTTTGTAAAGCACATTGTAAGTGGGGAACTCCCCACTAGAGCATTCCTTCATGCCAGGGCACAGCATTACAGAAGTTCTTCTATTCTAGCACCCCCTATTGGCTGTTGTTCCAATCCTGTAGCAACCTACATGGCCCGTACCTACAGCTAGTAAACCTTTCAAGTTCACTTCCCTTCCAGGGTAACAAAAGACCAAACAAGCCAAAGAGAAATATATGGATGTATGTATACAATAGACGGAGATACAATAGATGGATCTACTATAAGGTGGGTGCATAACCGGTTGGAAAACTGTTTCCAGAGAGTAGTTATCAATGGTTCACAGTCAAGCTGGAAGGGCATGTCAAGTGGAATCCCACAGGGATCAGTTCTGGGTCCGGTTCTGTTCAATAGCTTCATCAATTTAAATAATGGCATAAAGAGTACACATATCAAGCTAGGAGGGGTTGCAAGTGCTTTGGAGGACAAAGTAAATTCAAAATGATCTGGACAAATTGGAGAAATGGTTTGAAGTAAGTAGGATAAAATTCAATAAGAACAAAGCCAAGTACTCCACTTAGAAAGGAACATCAGTTGCACAGAGGTGTGGCGGTCATGGATCACAAGCGAAAGATGAGTCAACAGTGTAACACTGTTGCAAAAAAACCCAAACATCATTCTCTATTAGCAGGATGTATTAGCAGGAGTGTTGTAAGCAGGACACAAGAAGTAACTCTTCTGCTCTACGCCGTGCTGATTAGGCTTCAGCTGAAATATTGTGTCCAGCTCTGGGCACCACATTTCAGGAAAGATGTGAAAGTCCAGAGAAGAGCAACAAAAAGGATTAAAGGTCTAGAAAACATGACCTATGAGGGAAGATTGAAAAAATTGGGTTAGTCCAGTCTGGAGAAGAGAAGACTGAGAGGGGACATGATAACAGCTTAAGTACTTAAAAGGTTGTTACAAGGAGGAGGGAGAAAAATTGTTCTTGTTGACCTCAGAGGATAGGACAAGAAGCAATAGGCTTAAATTGCAGCAATGGCAATTTGGGTTGGACATTAGAAAAAGCTTCCTGGCTGTCAGAGTGGTTAAGCACTGGAATAAATTGTCTAAGGAGTTTGTGGAATTTCCATCATTGGAGATTTTTAAGAGCAGGTTAGACAAACACCTGTCAGGGATGGTCTAGATCAGGGGTGGGCAAACTTTTTGGCCTGAGGGCCACATTGGGGTATGGAAATTATATGGCGGGCCAGGAATGCTCACAAAACTGGGGGTTGGGGTGTGGGAGAGGGAGGGGATGAGGGCTCTGGCTGGGGGTGCAGGGTTTGGTGTGGGGCCAGAAATTAGGAGTTCAAGATGCAGGAGGGGGCTCTGGGCTGGAGTGAGGGCTCTGGAGTGAGGCTGGGGGCATGGGGTGCAGGAGGGGGCTCCAGGCTGGGACCGAGGGGTTTGGAAGGCAGGAGGCAGATCAGGGTTGGGGCAGGGGTTTGTGGTAAGAGGGACGAGTGTGAGGGCTTCGGCTGGGGGTGCGAGCTCTGGGGTGGGGCCAGAGATGAGGGGTTTGGGGTACAGGAGGGTGGTCCAGGCTAGGGCCAATTGGTTCAGAGGGCAGGGGGATGATCAGGGATGGGGCAGGCTGTTGGGGCACAGGGGGTGTGGGTTCTGGGGTGGGGCTTAGGGTTTGGAGGGTGTGAGGGGTACAAGAGGGTGCTCAGCTGGGATCAGGTTTGGATGGTGGGAGGGGATCAGGGCTGTGGCAGGGATTGAAGTGTGGGGTGGTCTCAGGGATGCAGGCTCCAGGCAGCGCTTACCACAATCAGCTCCTGGAAGTATGTCCTCCCTCCAGCACCGAGGCGCAGCCAGGCATCTCTGTGCACTGCCCCGTCCACAGGCGCCACCCCTACAGCTCCCATTGGTCAGTCCACCTTCTAGGATCAATTCTTGACTCCTTCTGGTCTACCTTTAAGCCATTCCCTCCTCTGTTGTAGAGCACTGACTCCTAGGCTGCTTTCCCTAGAGTCCCTCTCATAGTCTCAAGTATCAGGGGGTAGCCGTGTTAGTCTGTATCCACAAAAACAACAAGGAGTCTGGTGGCACCTTAAAGAGTAACAAATTTATTTAGGCATAAGATTTCAAGGGTAAAAATCCCACTTATGCCCAAATAAATCTGTTAGTCTTTAAAGTGCCTTGTTGTTATCGTAGTCTATCACTTACTGAAGTTCCCTGCTCTGCACCCCTGTTCCCAGGCCCTGCAGAATTCTTCTTTGCTCTTTTATCTGAGCACCGTCTCCCAGGTTTTCTCCCTAGAGACTCTTTTTCCTAGTAGGTTCCCACTAACTCTAGCAGCTTCTCCCAAAGCCCACCTTAGTTCCTACATACCCTACCTCAGAGCCCCTTTGCCAGTTCCAGAGCTGTTTCCTGTGGTTCCTCTCTCCGAGTTTGCTCAATGTTTTTTATGAAGCACAGGTGTTGATCAGGCTAACACCTACTTTATTTGTCCAGCCTCCAGGCTGAGAGGCAGCTAGTTATGGAGGGGACTAACTTAATAGGGCAGACTGGCCCAAGGTCTCTTGACCCTTAAAGGAGCAGGCTGCCCTGTTACACACACATTCATCTTACTCAAAGTTATGGGAAAACTCCACCTCTTAGGATACCTAAAATTTGCTACACAGGCTCAACACATTTTTATTTTGAAATACTAGGGTCCCTTAAGAATCTTAGTATGTCTTATGTTAAATTACTTATTTGTCCAGCAGGTCTGGCTAATCCTATATATCCTTCACCTTTTAAGCCTGTCTTGTCTCTATACCCAATCACCTATGAACAAAACGTAGATGGTGAAATCCTGGCTCTGCTAAAGTCAATGAGGGTTTTGCCATTAACTTCAGTGGGGCCAGGATTTCATCTGGAGTTATTTTCTTCAATATGACAAAGTGAGTGTTGCAATTACCATATACAGTTCATTGCCTGGACTTACTTGTTTGGCTTGAGGAGACTATTTTAATCTTTTAAAGCAACAAAAGAACACAGGTTATTCTTTACTGTATAATTAATATCATTACCCTTCTTGGCAAGTCATAAGGCCTTTTTAATTACTTCTGTTTTATTTTGGGATAGATTATATGTCTCCAGGAAGACTATTTGGCTAGTTTTTAAGTCTACAGAATTCCAATAAGTAAAGGAGTTGATGATGAATAACAGAGATGGTTACAGTAGCCTCTGTTCACTGTTTGTGGAAACCCTCAGAGTTTATTTGCAAAGGCCCTGGCCATGATCCAGAGCGAAGCTTTGAAAGCAGGGAGCCAGCTGCATATCTAACTTGGACTAATATCTGGACCCATGGGAAGTGATGTAAGAAAGATATTTACAGCAGTGTTTTATTTAATATGAATATGAAAAATATTAGCAAAGCAGCAATGAAAACAGCTCCTTACCAAAAAAAAAAAGTCACAGAAGCCTGGGTTTATCAAAGGGATAATGAGTACTGCAGATACTTTTCAAATTGTAATCCAATGCAAAGTGGTTTTCAGAGTGATGCCTGAGATTTTAGGTAGCCACTCAGTGTGCAATAAAATCAGAGGAAATCATATGCTAAACCTCAAGGCCTAGATTGTGCCTTGTTATCATGCCCATGCAGGGCAGTTGGAGTGAAAAAGGATTCCATCTTATTCAACCCATGTAATGACTGTTCAGATAGCAGCTCCAGCTCTCAAAGAACCGTAAGGGTCTGCATCTTAAAGCTTCTCCTTTGGAGCAGCTGACTTGGGGAACAGAATGAGCTCAGTCATAGCTGCACCTCTGTCCCATGGACTGGCCAGAAGAGCTGAGAAAGCTGGGAGTATGCTCTAGGTCTGAGGAGATATTGCAAGAATACTGTGCTGTAAAAGCTGCCAAGTTGACAGCCTGAAAGAATAAAATTTTCTGTATAGCTACAGACCAGGCAGTGGAAGCCCTGGATCAAAATTGTGAGTGGGGTACTGTGAATTGTGACTTAATGGGTCACATACACAAGTTTATTATTTAAAGGTACTTTTGAAAATGGTCCTCAGCACTCTTCTGTGGTTACTGAGCTATTCACTACAAAGCTGCTGATTTGGAGTCTCTGACTTGAATGTGCATATTCCACATATACAGTTCAGGGCAGTGAAACAGCAGCCCACTATGGTTCCTTCATCTGGAAAAGCTATTCCATTGAACAGCAGTGACTGGTGAAGAAATTTAAGATTAAAGTAATTTTATTGTACATTAATTTTATTTTCTTCTATGTGAGGCAGTGGCCCACTTGTTCCAGTGTCAAGCTTCCTTCTGAGAACAGCACAGGCTGTACTATGGCAGTGCAACCATGCATCCCTCATCCCTGAGTAGAAGAATTTTTTAAGTGATAGGAGACTGGTTGAGTCTCAGTGTCCACTCAGTCCTTTCTTTCTCTGCCAAGAGAGAAACTAAAAGGATGCCATTAATGAGAATAATTAGAAGGAACTCCATTTTCACAATTTCAGTGTGCAAATTTTTAATGTATTCAAACTTTTTTTGATCTGGGGATTTCACTGACTTGTTTAAATGGCAAACTGAGTCAATTTAGTTAATTGTTGATGTCATTATTTAATGAGTTTCATATGATGTGGAAGTGCTCAGAGAGCCTGATAGGTGCATTTTACAAACCAAACGCTAAATAAAAATAATAAATGACAATATGCAGCACTGCATAAATTACTCAAAACTGCAAAATCAACTTGCTTGTACCTTGTTTCCCTTCTTTCCTCAGTCTCCAACATCCTGCTGGAAAACATCATAATTAAACAGTTGCATTTCAAGTTACTTTCAGTGTCAGTTAATTTATTTTGTTCTGTTTTTCTCCCAGCCATATTTCAGCCACATGTCTAGAGTTTTTGATTTCTAAATGACTGTGGTCAACTCCCCCAGGCATGCTTATAGGCCACAAGTTTTAAAGGGAAACATTTTTAATTAAAGGTCATGTGAGCAGAACTTGGAAAAACATCTGCATTTTGCTTTGCAAATATTCTGTGGTGATCTGAAATCTTCGGCAAACTTTCATGGAAAAAATCTTTGCTGCTTGAAAGTTTCCCCCATGAAGAGTATCCTCGCAAAGAATTCTAGCACTTTTCAAAGAAACTAGAGAGTTGGATGGTGTGGGAATGTGTCAGCTTCAAGCATGTATTTATGGTTCATGATTTGGTGCAGCAACAGAACCAGGGTAAAATAATCTCTTCTTTATAGATCTGGCCTCATACAAGTGAAATGTCTGTCATTTCAAGAGAAGTCACTCCTTTTAGTCCCAAAGTTACCTGCAACTACACAACTGTGTGTCTCCTCACTTTTATTATTGAAAATTGTATACATTAGAAATGCATAATAATAAAATTAATTTATAGAGTTATTTACATCAAAGGAATGATTCTTGCAACACTTTGTTTCCTGCTTGAATGATTTTTGCATGACCTTCATTTTGGATTTTGGTCACAAATTCTGTCATACATTTAGGTCTTGGCAGGTTATGAAGTACTTCTGGCTTCCCCTTACCATGGCATCTGAGTGCCTCCCAAGTTATTAGAAATAGATATCACAACAGCATGAACATGTTAATTGTATACATAGTGTATTTCTCAAGATTATGCCAATAAATGACCCCACACCAGGAAAGCATCCATACCCAGACAAACACTTAAGTAGATGTTTAACTTAAAGCACATGCTTAAGTGTCATTGAAGTCAATGGATCTTAAACACATGTTTAAAGTTAAAGAAAGTACTGGCCATTGTGATCACACTGCACTCATTCACAAACTAGCCTCACAAGGTAACAGAACTGCAAAGTCCCTTTACTATGCTGCAAAACATGATATAGTTTTAAAAAAATGAATTACCATTACAAATGTTGACTATAGTGAACTCTTTTAGGACCAATCACTCTTTTCGTGTAGGTTCTAAATGACTGTGATTGGTTCCACTTATCTTGCAGAGCTAATGTAGCACAGTAGAAAGGGTGAAGGACTGGGACTTAGGAGACCTGGTTTCTACTCCTAGTTCTGCCATAGAGCTGCTGGGTGACCTTAGCTAAGTTCCTTCTTTTCTCTGTCATCAACCAGGCAGTCCCCCTAGGAGACTGAGAACTCTGATTTCAATCCAAGAACATCAGGCCTGGCCAGCTGGTTTGTCAAAGTACCAATTTCATGTGTTCTATGGGTCTGCATTGACAGCCCTGACTAAGAGGGGAAGGAAGCAAGTTCTGCCAACCTTGTGTTCTTGTAAAGTTTGTATCTATGATGATTTAGCAGATCTTCACTCACTAGTAGCAAGTGCTGTCTCCCACTGCCACGACAGAGCTGCATAATGGGAGCTGGAAGTGGATCTGCCATTGATTCCAATAGCTGCAGAAGAACCTGGAAGAAATAAAGAAAGTTAGAGGTGGGAATGAATACAAAGTGGTCTTAACATTTAAACATAGATTTAAAAAATGACTATAAAGTTTTGAGATTGCTCTGTGGTCTTCTGAATTTTAAAATTTTATGATTCAGTCATATTGAATTATTACTACTCTTTTGCCAGCTGTGGAAAACAGTCAATACAGCAGAACCTAAGAGTTACCAACACCTTGGGAATGGAGATTGTTTGTAACTCTGAAATGTTTATAACTTTGAACAAAACATTATGGTTGCTCTTCCAAAAGTTTACAACTGAATATTGACTTAATACAGCTTTGAAATTTTACTATGCAGAAGAAAAATGCTGCTTTCCCTTTGTTTTTTAGTAGTTTACATTTAGCATAGTACTGTACTGTATTTGCTTTTGCTTTTTTTTTTTTTTTGGTCTCAGCTACTGCCTGATTGTGTACTTCTGGTTCCAAATGAGATGTGTGATTGACTGGTCAGTTAGTAACTCTGGTGTTCCTAAGGTTGAAGTTCTACTGTAGTCAAAACTGATGAGTTCTATTGGGAACTAATGCCAATGTAAAGATTCAAAAACACAACCACTAACAATTAAACACTAGGAGCCTGTCTATACCTTAGTAACTCACACGACACAATTAATTCACTTAATGTATTTTGAGATTTAAAATGGAATTGCTTGATTTGTGTTTTGTTTACCTTTCAACCAAACTATGATACTCTAGCTAGAAAACTATGGGCCAGATCCTCAGTTGGTGTAATTTGGCATAGTTCTGTTGATTGGGGGGGAGGGATAGCTCACTGCTTTGAGCATTGACCTGCTAAATCCAGGGGTTATGAGTTCAATCCTTGAGGGGCCCATTTAGGGAACTGGGGTAAAAATCTGCCTTGATTGGTCCTGCTTTGAGCAAGAGGTTGGACTAGATGATCTCCTGAGGTCCCTTCCAACCCTGATATTCCATGATTTACTACACCAATTTGCACTAGCACTGAGGATCTGGCCCTGTAACTTTAGCTCCAGTTGTTTCAACACCACAGTTCTTGTACCTAGATACTTTGTAAGAGAATAAATGAAATTATCCCCATGTGTTGCTGCTGCACTTTAAAAAAAAAAATCTATTCAGAGATCCATTTGTTGGTTTAATTTCCACTTTCTTTTCATCGCCAGCTGCACCAGTCATATTAGCATCCAGACTTCTGTGGCATTTGAACAGTGGGGATTGTCTCCCCATTCTGCACAGATCTTGAGGCCAAGCTGAGCTGCATTCTTTACTTTTCACATTCTATGCTGCTGAATGTGAATAGTTGCAATGGCTTCTTCAATTGCTGTCTGGACTGAGGGGTTGGGGTACTTCTGCCCTGTAATAAATTCAGGCAAATGGAATTTTGTTTTGCTTTGACAGACAATCTCTGCTACAAGCCACTAGAGGGCATCTTAAGGACATTATTCTGCACATTGTACTTGGCTGTTTAAACATTTCAGCCTAAACTACGTGGTAAATTGCAGAGCTATGTGCTAAATTACCACTACTGGGACTTACTCTAAACATTCCAAGCTCCCAAGCATCATCACACAGCTGACAAAAATATTTCCATCTTTCTGCCAAATGTGGATTCCTCTCCCCCCATGCTCATGCATACCTCCCCAAATCCTCTGAAGCCCAGACAGTCAATGGGCAGTGACAGGTTTAAGGTCTGACATTGCATAACCCTGCAGAGCTTGAAACAGGAGTTTATATCATTGAAAGGGGAGATTCCCAGCATTTGGATGGAAAACACAGCACTTGGTTCTAGCCTGGGATCTGCCTGAGATGTCACATTTTCAAGTTATGACACTTTGTGGCCAGAAAAGCTATTTCAGGTAATGTTTAGGGGAGTTTTACACACGTTAGTTGTTTTTCTTCTTTCTGTGTCTTGCACAATTGGGCTAATAGTAGCTAAGGCACCTAGTTTTATAAGTGAAGGGATACAAAAAAATAACAGCTTGTAAATTCTTCAGGGGAAGGACAGTCTCTATTATATGTATGTATAGCACTAGCACAATGGGGCCCTGACCTGACTAAGGCCTTTAAATACTACTGCAATATGTTACTAAGTTATTAATAGTGCTAGCAACGATTTTCATAACAACGAAGGGTCACAGGTCTGAGCTGATTAGCTAGTGGACATTTAGCCAACATGTTTTCCCCCCCGAGATGGGACCATGGAACCAATGCAATAGGGGTTAAGAAGCTGTTTTGCCTATTCGTGTAGGCTTCAAGACAACAGGATTATGTAAGTCATGAGAAATAAAAAATTCAAGGATTGTATTGTGTTCATATCTTGTTCAACAATAGTAGTTTTACTTTGTGCTTCATCACTTGTGTCAGCTATCAAAGTTTGCAACATCTCTTTCGTCATGGGACCATGGCCAATAACAGCTGCCACCAAAGAACCTAAGTCTTGGAATCACATGCAAAGTGTACTCAGAACCATTAAAAAGAAACTAGAGCTCATATGGGATTCACCATCTGGGTTTTCACAAGAGTGCAGGGATAGCACCTATGTAAGGGATGCAGGCTAGCAGCTCCTAAGGGATTTTTTTGGCCTGCTGATGGACCTAGTATCACAGGCATAGCACCATGCCAAGATCAGTAATCCATGAAAGCAAGTATCCGTTGCTATTCTGTGCCTGCTCTACAGGTACTGGAAAGTTAACACTCTGGGGGAAAGCACTCATGTTTTAGAACCTTGCACTTCAGAAAGGGGGTAGGAGATTTTATATTCATGGACAAGGCGAGGCAGGCACTGCATTTAATTTAAAGGACTGCAACTCCACTCCAGTGAACCAATATATTTCTAATGGTATATTGAAGTCTTATGAACTAGGGCACAGTCTGTTTAATCTGCAAAGAGTAGGAACTTCCGGACAGGTAAATTCCTCTGATCTTCACTGACGTTCCTTCACTGACCCATGTACTTCTTGTGGCAACCTATTGTAGATAATGGACTTCTATGACACCCTGTGCCTCAAAGCAGCACTCTGGAACCCCTGTATTCATCATTCATATAGTTATGATATATTTCATACAAAGCATGCCATGTAAGATATAAAAAAGGCCATGATCTGCTGAAATCCATGGTTCTGTCCAAATATGTATTCATTAGTGTATATGAAGCTATGAGTTTTGCTGTATGGTTGTTAATGAAAATATGCTGTAAGTTTGCTAGTGACATACAAAGGACCCATGCCTAGGAGGGTGTTCAATAACCATTAATCAGTAGGGGAGTTATAATCAAGGAATTTACAATCCAATGACAGTTGCCCAAGCACAACACAGTGGGGACTGCTCAACTCTATGGCTCAGTTACACAAGACCACACCTGGGGGATTGCCCAGTCCAGTGACTCAGCAAAGCCCACCAGGACATATCTTCTAGGGACATGGTCTAAGGATATAAAATAGGACACTATGACAGCATGTTTTTGCTTTTCTCCTCCCCCACCTTTACTGAAAGCAACTGGAATGAAGAGAAGATGAAGGTCAGCTGAGGAAACTGTTCCAGGGCTTAAGGGGAAGCCTGTGTATTAAGAACTGTAACATCCTGTGAGATGATCAGATTGCTGGTCTAAATATTGCCTAATGTAATAAGGTTTAAGAATTAGATTGTACATTTTTCTTTTGCTTTCTTTGGTAACTTTCTCGGCTCTTTTCTGCTTACAACTTTATAATCACTTAAAATCTCTCTTTCTGTAGTTAATAAATCTGTTTTATACTTTACCTAAAACAGTGTATTTTGCTTGAAGTGCTTGGGAAACCTCAGCTCAGGTTCAAAAGTTGGTGTCCTCACCACGCGGAAGGTGGGTGGACTGGGTTATAAACTTACACTGGTCAGGGTGTCATAGTATACTTCCTCAATTTGAACCTTAGAGTCCAGAAAATGAGGTACTAGCATGAAATCCTCTAAGCTTAATTACCAGCTTAGATCTGATATGCTGCCACCAGTCAGGACTCTGAGTGCCTGATAAACTCTGGTCTCCCCCAAAACCTTCCCTGGGGACCCCCAAGATCCAGACCCCCTGGATCCTAACACAAGGAAAGTAAACTCTTTCCCTCACCAGTGCTTCTCCTAGACTTTTCCTCCCTGTGTTACCCTGGAAGATACTGGGATTCAACTCCTTGAATCTTAAACCAGAGGCTTTCCACCTCACCCAGAGGCAATACAGATTCAAGCTCTGTGAATCTAGACAAAGGGATCCCCTCTTTCCCCCTCCCTTCTCCCAGAGAGAGAGACAGAGATAAACACAGAGAGCAGGTTTTCCCTCCTCCCTTTCTCCTTCCTCCCACCAATTCCCTGGTGAGTACAGACTCAATTCCCTTGAGCCTCAACTGGGGAAAAAATCAAACAGATCTTTAAAAGGAAGTTTTTAATAAAAGAAAAAAAATAAGAAATCTCTGTAATTCCAAGATGTAATATTACAGGGTATTGACATCAGAAAGAAAAGCCTCCACCCAGCAAAATTACAATTTAAAATACTCCCAGCAAACTACACATGTGCAAATACAGGAAACAATTGAAAGACTATAACCGCCTTTCTACTTACAAAATTGGAATAGAAGATTAGACAGCCTGTAGGTATGTGTGGTCACTCTCAGAAACCAGAGAGAACAAAGCAAAACCCAAAAACCACAAACAAAGGCTTCCCTCCACACAGATTTGAAAGTATCTTGTTTCCTGATTGGTCCTCTGGTCAGGTGTTGTTTGTTAACCCTTTCCAGGTGAAAGAGACATTAACCCTTAGCTATCTGTTTTTGACACAGGGTGCAAGGCTGGGGAGCTGTGGGGGAATTGGCTGGAGCCTCTCTATTGTTAGTTCATGAGTGGCTGGGAGAAGCATTCATGTAACTCAGCTGGGTCCCTTCCTGTGGATGTCTGTGTAAATGCAGTACTTGACAGAGATTTGCAGCTTATCACAGCATTGGTGTGAGAGGGAGCCTGGGATAGAGGGCCCAGTGGTCTCACAGTTCAGACTGCACCCCAGGGATCCTATCACAACTCATCCTCCATCCTATTGCACATGTCTCTATACCCAGAAAGTAATTTATCACGTCATTAAGTATATTTTACAGCACAGTGATCATTAAAGAACTGACTCCCATTCAGAGCTAATTCCCCTGTCCCTTCCCCATACAGTTATGGAGTTCTGTCCTATGGAGAGAACATGATTAGGAACATTCCCTGGTTAATTTATTCCCCATCTAACTGAGTTGTCCTCCTTTGCTAAGTGTTACATTCTATTCCCATTAGCTGTTTAGACTTACCTGGCTCAACAACTTCCCCACTGAAAACACTGAGGAATCCTGAAGTTCCTCCAGACAAATCTTAGATTCATTCTATAGTCTGAGTCACTTTCTCTTTGGCTGAGGGACATACACAGCTCTTAATTTGTAACGCAAGCAGTACCAGGGCACATGCAATTGTTTTACTTTCATAATTGACATGGCAAGCCCAGAGGTGCTGGACCTATGACCTGCCAAGCCTAGAGGTTCCAGGACTCAGCACTGGCAAGCCCTAGCATAAATTAAGCTCTGGACATACACCTATCAGTGAAAAGAGCAGTTGCTTCCTAATATTTCAGATGAGCAATGTTCCCTCATGGAGAAGCATGCTGAAAAAAGAAATAGGGGCCGGAGTAAGGAAAGTTATTCTCTGTAAACTGCTAATGGATTATTTACATTGATTGTTCCATTGTCAGCGATAGAACAAACTGCCAGAGCAGAGATGCAGCTAGTTGGTACTGTTTTCTGCTCCAGATTCTTCTGCGGTAGGTTTTCCTTCCAGTGTAGCTGCAAAACATAAGCATAGTTTCTTAGCAGATGAGTCTTGTGGATCAGTTAATCTCTACAAAGACAGCGTACATACTGCTCTATCAATGCCTTTATTACTCCCACCACACAGTGTCCTGAGGCTCACCTAACTGTGAAGGCAGAGTCTAGAGCTGAGCGACACCATCAAGATGAAGTGTTTTATTGAACAATGCACAGTGTCCCTCTGCAACATTAAATTCATCCAAAACTGTTGAGCAATTTATTTTTTCCATTTTCCTCTTTCCTGTTCAGAAGGGAAGGCCCCACAGACTCAGCCTAACGGAAATAAGCTCATTGGACCACATTCATCCCTAGTCTAACTCCATTGCCATCAGTTGGTTTACACCAGGAATGAATTTGGCCAGGATGTTCAGGGTGCTGCCTTTGTTGTTTCTGTAGGATAACCTACTGGTCAGTCTGACTTGTGAATGAGCTCTGGGATCCCTAACTAACAATAGGAAAACATGTGTCTTGTATCTTTTTATAAGATGGATGAGGTGGAGAAAAGAACTGTCTACCAGGTAAGCAGCAGGAAGTCATTTTATGACAACATATAGCTTGTCATTCTCAGCATATTCTGTCTTCTCCTTTCACATGGCATAAAGTCAGAGAAGCCAGAACAAATAACAAGGCCATGAAGAATGAGCCACCATTTTATTTTCTGTGAAGACCGTAAAATAAGGTCAGGTTTTCAAAAGCACTTGCCACACTGGGTGCTGAGCTGTCTGAAAAATCTATCCACATGTATCACAGTGGAGACTTGTGGTTGCTAAACACTTTTGAGAATGTGTACTTGTAGAGGCACAGAGTTTAAAGCCAGAAGGGATCACTATGTCACCTAGTCTAACCTCCTGAATATCACAGGCCATCAAAACCTCCCAACACCCGCACACCAAAGCCAACAACCAAAATGAGACCAAAGCATTACAGCCCACAGAAGACTAGACCATTATGTGACACAGGCAGAGAATAGGAGGGACTGAGGTGCTGGAGGCCCCTACAATGACAGGGAAATGATTAAATGAGCTATACCCAGATAAACCTATCCTGGCAAATAATCCACACCTACAGAGAAAGGTGAAAAATACTCAAGGTCACTGCCAATCTGACCTTGGGGAAAATTCCTTCCAAACCCCACACTTGGAAAAAAGAGAAAGCCAGGCTTAACTGATGAAGCCCAATTGGGAAGAGCCCGGGTGGAGATTATAAATCCAGGAACCCTGCAGCAGAAAGGGGCTGCAGGGAGAAAGTCTGCAGTCACCCTCTGGAGCATAGAAGAGGTAGGAAGTGGTCCAGGGAGACAGCAAGCAGTCTGAAGGTAGACATTGGCTGCCAGCTATAGGGTCCTGGGGCTGGAACCCAAAGTAGAGGGTGGGCCTGGCATCCCCTACCAACCATGGGAAAAGTAGCATAAAGCCCCCTGATATAAGGGATAAGGATATTCAAAGCCTTAAACCAAGAGGTTGTATGACATTGGAGCCCAGAGCTGGGGGTAAAGACCAGTTGTAAAGGCATTGGACTGTTATTTGTTGGACTTTGTTATCCCAGAATGGGAGAACTATATAATGACCTGGGCAGAAGGCCAAGTCATGAAGAGGAAGCACCCCAATTTGCAGAGGTGGTGGGGTCACATCATGAGAAACTGATGGAAAGGAGGGTGCCAGATGAAACAAAAGCTAGTCCCCAGATGTAGCCACAAGGAGGCACCACACCAGTGAGTGTACCTGTTAGACCCACATACGATGATCAAGTAGACCCTGAGCATGTGAGCAAGAACAAGCCAGCAAAGAGAATGATTGGTGCCAACTCAGACCGCTGGCCCACCACGCCCAATGTCCCATCTCCAGCCATGGACATCTCTGATGCTTCAGAGGATGGAGATGAAAGACAAACAAAAAACACAGTCAATCAGTAAAAATTACTCTACCAGACCAAGGTGTTAATGTAAGAGAATTTGGGATAGCAGCAGTTCCATAAATGACAGTGAAACATTACTCTCTAGAGAGAGACTAGCAGTAAAATTAATGCTTAGTTTACTATGGACGAAACATTTCTGTGCAAGGTCAGGAAAGTCAAAGATCTCCCATATACTAGCTTGTGATGTTGTTTTAAGGAACTGTCTGTGGTGCTGAAAATCATAGTATGGGCAGCCAGTGGCACAGTGACATTGACAGTGACATGGCCCAGTGCCTAACTGAAGTGCATGTGCATGTGCATGTGTGTGACTGTAAGTGCATACATGCACATCCAGAGGCATGGGAGTTGCAGCTGCAGTTGTAGATGAGGCAAGCGGCCTCCAGGCTGTGTTTGTCATATCACACTGCTTATAACACATGACGCTGAGGCAAGGAGGTTAACATCTCCTTTTCTTGGGATGAGTGCCCATACTATAGGATTTATAACAGATCCCTTGTCAATATGGGAAGCTTTTGCTCTTATTTGTACTTTGTCTACTGTACACTGAGTGCATTTTCTACCTCTGCAGGTTAAGGTGGTAGTTCTTCAGATCCAGGGCCGGATTAACATTCTGTGGGCCCTGGCGCCAAACATATTTGTGGGCCCCTATGTAGTCACTGTGGACTCCTAGTGTGGGCCTGGTGTGGCAGTGCCATTGGTGCCATAGTATACCCAGTACTGAATCTCAGAGACATTTTTCATTTTGATCACACACCTCTACATGACTATATGCATTGCCATACACAGCTCCCTCAGCCCCCAGTTTTTCTCACTGAGCTGTACACCCATGTGGGTTTACTAGTGTCCACAGTGAGTAGAACTTTCATAGTGATCAAGGAAACTCCCCACAGATTTATCTCCTTCCTCATTCAGACCTTCTATAGCCATGTCTCCAGTACCATCCTATATCACCAGTCACTGCATGTGGTCCTAGTTTCAGCTCAAAGTTCTAAAGCCAGCAAATACCTGATCAGTTCTGACAAATCCCTCCCTCAGCACCCATCCTGCCGTTTGAGCAAGCCACCTGTTAACACCATTTCCCCAAAGTGAGGACTTAGCCCTAGGGAATCTGAAGACACCAGCCTTTCTCCCTCTGCTCCCACCTACATGCTACTCTACTACCTGATCACCAACATCTCTCCCCAAGCTTGTTTCCTTTCTACTTTGGACATGCTCCTCAACCAGCTGGGGCTATTCTCCCACTGCAAGCCTGACCTGCTTCCTCTTTCCCTGCCCTTCTTGACTTTCCTTTTCTACCGGTGACCTCTGTTTCTTGAGGTTAACTCCAGGTTCTTTATCTGCTCTAGCTTAATGGCCCCCAGTAGTCACAGAGCCACTTGTAGCTTCTCTGGCTATAGCCATGGGGCCAGTTGCCAGAGGCCAGCCTTAATAGCTGCTTAAATACTAGTCAAGGTGGCAATTCCAAGGCTGAGCATGCTTGAATCTTGCAATGGCGGCACTAGGGACTCTAAATCTCAGTGCTGGCCCTAGGCAGCTGCAGACTCTGGAGTTAGGCACTTCCCTCCTCTAGGCCATGTCTTTAAGTACCTGAGATTCCCATCACCTACAGCAGAGGCCACCGATTCCCACATACCCCTCAGCCATCACATAGTCATGCAGCAAGTGCAGCCTGAATGATTCTGGAGGCTGGGGTGCCAGGAGGTTGCCATCCCTGAGAAGCAGCTCTGCAACAATCTTACATGCCCCCTGTCATAAACAGATAGTAGGAGTTAATAGAACAGAAGTACTTTATATCTCTTTTGACTGTAAAGGGTTAACAAGTTCAGTAAGCCTGGCTGTCACCTGACCAGAGGACCAATCAGGGAAGGATACTTTCAAATCTTGAGGAGGAAGTATCGGGTGTGCTGTTAGTCTTTTGTTGTTGTTCTCTCTGGGTTTCTGAGAGTGACCGGACGTTGCCCAGTTTTCTCTCCCAATCTCTCCGATACAGGCTCTTACAAAGGTTAAAATAGTAAGTACTTGGTAGATTAAGGCGAGTTAAGCTTATGTTTGTTTCTTTATTTGCAAATGTGCATTTGGCTGGAAGGAGTTCAGATTTGGTATCTTGCTGAAAGGATTTAAGCTTGTACTTGTATATTTAGCTGGGAGGATATTTTCCCATAGTTCTTTATACGCTGAAAAACCCTGTACCTAATCATCTTAAATTTACAAAGATAATTTTACTGTTTTTTCCTCTTTAATTAAAAGTATTTTCTGTTTTAGAACCTATTGTTATTTTTTACTTCTTGGTGAGACCCCCAGGGGGAAAGGCGTCTGATCCACCAGGGAATTGGTGGGAGAAAGGAGGAAGGGAGAGGAAAGGTTAATTTCTCTCTGTGTTAGATATTTTTCTCTCAGGAGAGTCTTGAGAGGGTGAAAGAGAAGGAGGGAGGAAGCGTGAATGTTTCCTCTTGGTTTTAGGATTCAAGGAGTTTGATCACAGTGACTTCCAGGTCACCAGAGAGGGGAAGCCTGGGAAAGGCAATGGGAAAGGGTTACTTTCCTTGTGTTAAGATCCAGAGGTGTCTGGGTCTTTTGGGGGTCACCGGCAAGGTATTGGGGGGACCAGAGTGTACCAGGCACTGGAATTCCTGGTTGGTGGCAGTGCTACAGGTTCTAAGCTGGTAATTAAGCTTAGAGGAATTCATGCTGGTACCCCATCTTTTGGACGCTAAGGTTCAGAGTGGGGAATTATACTATGAGACCACCCTCTGCTGTGAGACTAGGACCCTGTGAAGACAGTGGAGATACCCTGTGTATAATCAGTTCTGTTCAAAGCCTGTTGAAGTGAGTGGGAGTCTTTTCATTGTCTTTAATGGGCTGTGTATAGAGGTAAAGGACTCCATTCTAGACTCTAGAAGCAAAGTGCATTCCATGCGGCACTGGTTTACTATTGTAACAGGAAAGTCTCACATTACCTAGTGAATAAGCAACACCTCCTACAGCACCTAACTTTTTCTGAGAAACTTCCCACCCAATTACTAAATGTAAACCTGCTTTGCTTACAAGGGCTGAAAATATCAGGTAGTATGGTTACAAAAGTAAGGCACTTCTGAATTCAGTAAGGATTTTGGATGTGCACAGAACACAGACAGGATTGGTTTCCGCATGGCTACGGAAGTGCTGTAAAGTGAAACAATTTTCAGCTTGTGTGATTGGAAGATATCTGGATCCATATTATAAGACTGTCCTACATAAATGAGGAAAAGTTGAGATGCCTTCATTATTCTTTTGTTCTACTCTTCGTTTCTATGGGGAATTTGCCAGTGCAATATCACTGTCTTCCTTTTAAACAAACAAAACTAAAAAAAATGGTAATGGCTGTTGAAAATGCAATTCCAGTCCTAGTTAGAACTACGAAGACCCCACATTTGTTGCTCAATTTTATCCTACTTTATCTACAGCAAATTACAGTGGATCAGCATATTTGATTTGGGAGCAATCTAATAATAGTTGCCCAAATTGAGCTTGAGCACTCCTGAGGGTGTTCAAATCTAGAAGGAAGGTGCTAGATTCCCTTTGTGACTATTGGACAAATCTGGAAAGGTAAAGTCAATTTCTATTTTCATGGCTCAGAAGTGGAAATCCTCCTGTACTGTATCTGAAGCTGCCCAGGTCCTCTAGTAGAGCCTCCCCTCCCTTACTTATCATTTTAACTTCCAGTGGGATCCACATACCTCCCTTGCTAGGCTTCAGATAGAGAGGTGCACTGTCCATTTAGTCCACCCAGTTCCTTCTTTGGGGGCTGCCAGACAAGGTCACACCAGCATCCCTAAGCCAGTCTGGGGAAGTCTTCTGAGGGTGATATCAGGCCAAAGCTTTCTACTTCTTGGGCACACTTGTTCCCCATTCTTAGTGCCCCTCACCCGCCCCCCCAGCAGCCAGCTCTCCCTTCACAGCAAGCTGCAGAGCACGGGAGTCTCTCAGTTTCCCCACTCCCTCCCCCTCCCTTTCATGTTGATAGCAGCCAAGGGAATGCTGGGAAATGTAGTTCCTTCCCTGCTCCAGGACCAGCTCTATAGGCAGGGAGCTGGCCAAGGAACTACATCTTCCAGGGCCCAGTGGGTTCTCAGCTCCCATGCTGGATCCGGGCTGCTCTGAAGCTCCATTTCTGCAGAGGGGAGGAAGCAAGTGTTATGGGCCCTTTTCTGAGCTTGGGCCTGGCGCTCTGGCGCCATTGGCACCATGGTAAATCCGGTACTATTCAGATCCTCAGTGAGATGATCAGACCGGAAAATTTAGAGGGAGATGGAACATGGTGTAATCTATCACCAGGGAGCCACCATATCATCCAACAACCTGATAAAGACAAAAACAAACATTTATGGCCTGATCCTCAGCTGGTATAATTTAGTGTACCCTCAGTATCTAAATCTGACTGTTGGAGTGAGCTGTATAAATGAGGCCATGACTAATTCAAGCCACTGATCGGTTACTTGGTGCAAATTGGTATAGCTCCGTTGACTTTAATAGAGCTATGTCAGTTTATACCAGCTGAAAATACAACCGCTAGAGAGGTGCAGAAGTACACAATACGTGCAGTGCATCAGATCCTCTCAGACTGTGCTTTGAAAACAAATCCCAAGGAGGTTCATTTCAAACAGTTCAATCATGCTCCCAAACATAAACAATAATGGAGAATTGTGTTCAAAGTATCATTCAAATATGATGATTCCTTAAATCCTTGACTGGAAAGGGCTACCATACCCACTCCCTTTACATCCCTCTGTAAGACACACAGGTATCCATTCTGATATGATCTGCTCCCACAGACTGTACATTGACATAATCCACCCACTGTTGGTTATAGGCAGGGGACAGACTGTTGCATAGTTCACCAAATCTGCTCTTCAATTAAGATTTTGAGATTTAACAATAAAAATCATTTATCTGCTTTTTTCCACTTTAGTCACATTTATTTTAAATGAAAAGAACAATGAAAACAATTAAATGGAATAATGATGTCAATGCAAGCGTAAGGTTGCTGGTTTAAAATAGCCAGGATATGCAAAAGGTGAATCCTCGAACATTTACTTGACCACATCGCACAGGTGGGGTGAGAGTTGGGATAAATTTTAAAAATGTAGGTCTTGATCCTGAAAATACTTATTCACAAGTTTAACTTTAAGCACATGAATAGCCTTATGGGTTTGCAGGATCAGGGTCATTAAGAATAAAATATGAAGCCAGAGATTCTCAAATTGTGATCCACAGAGCATTTACTAATAGTCTGCAGAGAGCTGGCAGGTCATATTGTCCTGGCTCTTGATACAATAATGGAAATGGAAGCAGTGGAACAACTTGAGGAGGAGAATGGCAATCAAATCAATGGACGAGGAAGATGAGTTTAGCTGTATCATTTTATAAAGACCACAATGAAGGAATGTGGGCTTTACAGAGGTCTGAGAGAAAGGTGTTGCCGTAGTCAAAGTGGGATTTAATGAAAGAACGAGAAATTTAGTTGCAAGGATGGAAAGTAAAGAATGGACCCTGAATGTGCTGAGGAGGAAGAAGCACCAGATGTGGATATGTCCTGGATGTATGGGGCAAGAGAGAATGAATCAAACATTCAAGTCAATTAGAGGTGTAAGTGACAAGGGAGATGATAGTCTTGTTGACAGAGATAAAGAGATCAAGTGAAGAGGGTTTTTGAGGGAAGAGAAGGAATTTGATTTTGGATATGTCAATGTGATGCAGATGATAAAACATCCAAGAGGAGACTGCCTGAAATACAAGAATGGAATTAGAAGTTCAGGGGAGGAGTGGTAGATTGCCAAATCATCACCATAGAGACAGTAGCTGAAGCACTGTGAATGGATTTGCTTGCTCGGACTGTAGAGTGAGAAGATCAGGGAGGGGGCCAAGAAGAAAGGTAGAGGGGTGGAGGAGGTCCTACTGAAAGAGAAGCTGAAGGAACTGTCAGAGTGGTCGGAGGAAAACCAAAAGGGGACCATATCACAAAAGTCTTCTAATGTTACAATGTCAGGGGGAGAGAATAATAATCAA
Source organism: Chelonoidis abingdonii (assembly GCF_003597395.2). Taxonomy (NCBI): domain Eukaryota; kingdom Metazoa; phylum Chordata; order Testudines; family Testudinidae; genus Chelonoidis; species Chelonoidis abingdonii. Next base: position 180,337,917 of record NC_133770.1, on the reverse strand, counting down.
CAGCATCAAAAGCAGCAGAGAAGTCACAGAAGATAAGGATGAAGTAGAGGTCCTTAGCCAGAGACCTTGGTGAAAGTGTTTTCAGTTGAGTAGATAGGGTGAAATCCAGATGGGAAGGGATCCAAGGCAGATCTGGAGGAGAAAAAATCAAGGCAATGGTTAAACATGGTGCTTTTACCAGTGTAGAAATGAAGGGGAGGAGGAAGATGGGTTAATAGGGAGGCATTGACTTTTTCAGGCAAGACATGGAGGGGACACGGTCCAAGAAACAGTACCTATTAAGATGTGGTCTACGCCACAAAAAAGTTTTAAAAGACCAATATTAAATTATACATTTAACCAAAAGAAGAATAGAAAATACTGCATAGGTGAGTTAAAATTACTCTAGTAATTTTAACTATGCTTTGCCCTGTCATTTTAACAGGGTGAGCTTAACATTCCTTTTATATCGTTTTTACACTTATTATTTAAAAGGAAAAAATGATAAGAGATGCAAAAGTGCCATATACTGTTTAAATCATAAATCATTACAGGGTGAAGGCTGGACTGGAAGGAGAGGACAAAGAGTAGAAGTTGAAGGCATTCAGAGATATTTGCATTTGGGAGTGGGGTATTTCTCACCACTCTGGGGATTTCTATAGGCTGCCCATGGCTTTCTGAGATCAGCATGTGCTAGATGGCAAACAGGAAGGCTGATGGAAACTTGAAAGTGTCACTTCACTGAGCTATGAAGAGAAAAAGTCAAGGAAGAGAGAGAAAATATGCAGAGACACAGCTATAAAAAGGAAGAATTAAGGGCAAAGCGGGTTTGTTACCATATCTGTATTTGCTGGTACATATCTGGACAGTGCTTTTAGGGGTTAGCAACTGGAAAATTATGTCAGACTTGTGTACAAAGGTACAGGCAAATCTTTCTTCTTCCCCGCCACCCCAGCTTCCATTGCTAATTTTCAATCGTCTTTAAGCTCAGTTCTCAAAATTTTATTAGCAAGATAATTTAGCTTTTAAAATAATGAATGATGTGGGGAGGCAGGAGGTAGTTTCAAAAGATATTTTCTGAAATGTACTTTATATGTATATGTTTGTGGCCATTTTTCACCGATATCCAGTTCTGAGTGTTGTGTGACCAAGAAGTCATGTTCCTTCCTATATTCATTAAATCGCTGCTTACGAAATCTGCAGAACTGCATGATGGTAAGTTGGATGTAAGACATTTGCTTAAAATGAATTTAAAGGAAAGATATTCTGTACTTTGTACATGAAAGGGTAAACAAAAACATTTGCTCTGTGGGGTTTTTAAAAGCCATAGTAATATTTAAAAGAAATGTGAAAAAACTGTAAATGCATAGTACTTTTTATACTCTCCTGTTTTAGAGGGAAACAATTGTAAGCAGAGGCTCAAAGTCATTCACTAATGTGGACTTTCCATAGGACAAAATCCATCTTCTTTTGAAATCAATGGAAAGACTCCTATTGTATTCAATAGGAGACATAGGACTTGGATCTGTAAGGTGCTGAAAACTCTGGCACTGATACAGCAAAGCACTTAGCATATGCTTAATTTTAAACACTTGAGGAGTCCTACTGACTTTAAGGCATAGGTTCTATTTGGGGTTTACTCAAATAGACCCAGCTGAAGTCAGTGAGACTGCTTAAGAATTTGCATTATTGGAGCCCTGGATGCTGCCTCTTTTTGTTTCCTGCTGTCAAATGTAATTAAAAGACAACTGGAAATGCACACATACTTCCTCAATATTACTTTAACATGTAAGTAATCACTGTAGTTTCCACAGCATTGTTTTGAGTTTGTGAATTGGAGGCGGTCCATGAAACAACTGTTCTGTTAAAATGTGATCTGCTCCAAGAAAAAGCTTAAGAACTCCTACCTTGGTGTTTTGCTTGTCTGTTTAAACATTCACTCTGTGGATAAGCAAGAAATCTACCAAAAATTTCCTTAAATGATTTTTACCCCCAAACCTGCTACAGGATAGTTCCTCCTGTTGATCAGAGACATGCTCTGTAACTGTATTTTTAATAATTCATATTTTTACAGCAGTGCCAAATATTAAGCTTTACACCCTGATCTGAATAACTTTTTCCCATTTTACAATTAAACCAAAACGTCTCATGGGAAGATGTTTGTGTCATTTTTGGAGAACTGCCCAGGAGTAAGTTATTAGCAAGACAAAATGACAGTATACAGATTACCACAGTATATGTGCTCACTCCTGCAAACACTACACACATGAACTCAACTGGCCTACTTCCACAAATAGTTACTTATGTGTCTGCTGGTAAAAATCAGGCCCTATGTTAACCATTGTTGCCATATGTAATATTTCTATTTTTTAGCAACCTTGTTGATAACATGTTGTCTACTGAAAAATCAAATATCTTTGCCTGAATAAATACACTGGGCATTAGTGCAAACTCCTACCCCCCTGAGTTCTGGGGCTTCCCGGCAGGAGTACAGTATGATGCCATATGGTATATGTAAAATGAGAACCAATAGGTTGTCTAAAACAAGATTTGGAAGGAGAGAAAGGTTGGTGGCTTTTGCTTTGTATTTAAAACAATGCTACTTAAAATTGCCACAGTGAAACTGCCTTTCTACTTAGCAGGGTAATAAGAAAACTCGCTGGCATTTGAACATTGTATAGTTATAATCTGAATAATTTGCCTTAATAAATTATGGTTTGTTTGCCCTTTAGAGGAAGTATTTTGGTGATAATGTGACTATTCAAAATTACCTTTTCATTGAAGATGCATGTTTTCATTACTACACTGCTCTGTTGCCATTTAATCACTGATTCTGCTAAGCACTTAGGCACATGTTTAAAAGTCCCATTGATTTCAGGTTCAAAGTTAAGCGTGTGGTTAAATGCTTTGCTGAATCAAGGCCTTAAAAAGGGGGGAGGGGGAAGTCAGTTGGGTCTTTTATGCAGAAAACAAGTCCGAAATCTCATTCAGGATTCTTTCTGGATGAAAAAATCTTCAAAAGTTTCAAAAAATATATGAACTGACATAAATCTAAAACACACAAGGTCAGGATCTCCGATCCATCCCTCCATATGGTATACTAACTTACACCAGCCAAGGATTGGCACAAAACCACAATGAAATACACCCTAATGATTTTTTCCTAATATATTATATTACTCACATATTTCCCTTGCTACTAGGTTATATAGGCTTAGAGTTACATTTCTATAGTTCTTAATTATATTAATGTAATTTTCTAAAATATTGTGTCTTATTGTGCATTATTTTGTGAGGTAGGGAGGTATTATTAACTCCATTTAACAGATAGGGAACTGAGGAACAGGGAGATTAAAAGTAATTTGCTAAAAGTCAGAGAGGAAATCTTGAACAGACCTAGGAAATGAACACATCTCCTGAATTCCAGTTCCATACCTTAACTACATATCCGTCACTCTTCCCTCACAAGAAATGAAGGGTACATCAACACTGCAAAAAGAGACCCACAGCAGCAAGTCTCAGGTCATCTCACTCGGGCTTGCAAGGCTTATGCTACAGAGCTAAAAGTAGCAGTGTAGCTAGAGCCAGGGTTCTGGAACCTGGTGAGAGGGAAGAGGGGAGGACCTTGGACCTCAGGCTCCACCTGAAGCTCAAACATTACACGGCAGTGTGAGCTCTGCAAGCCCGAGTCAGTTGACCCAAGCTCTGATACTCACTGCTGTAGGGTTTCTTTGCAGTATAGATGTATCCTAAGTCAGAGGTTCTCAACCTTTTTCATTCTGAGTCCCACCCCTCCAACATGCTATAAAGACTCCATGGTCCACTTATGCCACAACAACTGTTATGCATATAAAAGCCAGGGGCTGGCACTAGGGAGTAACAAGCAGGACAATTGCCCGGGGCTCCATGCCATAGGATGCCCTGTAAAGCTAAGTTGCTTGGGCTTTGGCTTCATCCCTGTATGGCAGGGCTTGGGTTTAGCCTTGGAATTTCTGCCCTGGGCCCCATAGAGTCTAATGCCAGCCCTGCTTGGTGGACCTCCTGAAACCTGCTCACGCTCTCCCCAGGGGCCTCCAGACCCCCAGCTGAGAACGGCTCCTCTAAGTAGAACACAGTGTGCGGAACCCCCTTGCTGTCCTTACGTGTAGGAGCTGGAGGGAGGACATGCCGCTGCTTCCAGGAGCTGTGTGGAGTGGGGCAATCCCCCAGCCCTGCTCTCTTGCTGGAGTAGGGCAAGCCCTGTATCTTGCTGCCCGGCGGGAGCTTGAGAGCCGGATTAAAATGTCTGGAGGGCTGGATGCAGCCCCCGGGTCGTAGTTCTAAGTAATCATAGAGTGAGAGTCAAAGTACTGCCATGGATAGAAACTTGCTAAGAGAAAGAAAACAAGGAGAAGGTCAGTTTTCAACAAGGCAAAAGTTAGCTGTGTGGTCACTAAAATTCTGTGATAGAACTGATGTTATACAAAACGGGGTTAATAGTGAAGTGGCAAAATGGGTAGATGACACAAAATTATTTAGATCAGTTAAGATTTGAGAATACTGAGGAATTTCAGAGGTCCCTAACAAAGCTGGGTGAATGGACAGCATAACAACAGATGAAATTTAGTGTTAAGTGTGAAGTAACAACAAGGACAACCTGTATACCTTGCTGCATTCTGAAGAAACTGTAACCACTCCAGGAAAAGATCTGGGCATCATTGTGGGCATATATTATATTAAAATTAAATTAAAACTTCCAGCAGAAATGTATTGGTAAGAATTTTTGTACAGAGCATTTTTGCATAATTATAATCTTTGCTGTATTGTGGTGTCGAATGACCCGTTACATTTTATCTTAATTTATGCTCAGTTGTAAATAAGTAAATGCAACTTTTTGGTAAAGTTTCTGTATATATTGATACATCAGGCAGAAAAGGGCAGACAGAAAGACTACCTTGTTATAATCACTTGTCTCAACTGGGTCAGATATGGAGTCTTAGCTGAAGCCCTTTTCTGTTAGAGATTTTATAAACAATGGCAAATGCAATACTGAGCAATAGGTTTTAACTTGTTACATACTGCCACTGTACTTACATTCACTCACAAAAGCATCCCTGTTCAGGAAGGGCACTTAAGTACTTGCTTAAGTGGTTTCCTGAATCAGGGCCAAAAGCAGCAATGGAAGTAAGCTTTTGCACTTGTCTGTTGGTTTCACAAGCTGGAGTGAGCAAACCACACATCTGTTCAGTCCTTAAAGCAATGAACCCTTCTTCTGTGAAATCGGTGTTTGCAGAAGTCCCTCTGCAATATTTGTTTTTCCAGTGTGGAATGTCCAGCTTTGCTGGCAGTTGGTTCTTTTTATTCACATTCCTGACTAGACTCAATGATTAATAATTCTTATACACTGGGGAAAACTGTTGCTCATTTCCTCCTCTCTAGTTACATTTCTAGTAGTGCTTTCATTATAGACACCTGGTCCTTTGGCATTTTTCATAATTGCCATGAAAAATTAACTGGGCAAACACAGGCTTAATCCAAGAGGAAAATTGTGGTGGGCTTTTTAAAAAATAAATATTCCAGCTAATTTTTAAAATGACTATTTTTAGACATAACATTAAATAGTAGGAATGTATTGGAGTTAAGTTTATATTTTTTAAATTAAGGCCCCAGTTCTGCCAACACTTGGCTTGTGCCAACCACTCCAATCCCTTTGTTGCATGTATTTCTCCCCACAGTAGCTTGTTGGATGTGTGATTTTTCATTCACACATTATATGGTACAAAATTTCTCAAGTTTTGTTTCAAATTCAGGAAAGAATTCCTGTTCAGGAAAGCACTTAGGCATATGCTTAACTTAACATGGGTTGAAGCCCCAGAGACTGCCAGAGCAAAAGAAGGACACTTTCTCTGCAAAGGAGAAATGCATCCTGGTGACGTAGAGTGAAGCATTTTATGTTCTTTCTGAGGAAGTGTATGGATTTGGAACAGTGTATAAGATGAGGCATTTAAGTAGATGTAAGTAGAACTGGGTGCAAACCGTGTTTTCTTAATGTGATCAAGTCCTGTCACTGATTATTATGTACAAGTTTATGCACAAAAGGCAAACCATGCTGTATTTTAACAATTACAATCTTTTAGTTTTATAACAAAGAATTATGTAGTGGTAAGTTTACCTTGTAACTAATCTTTTCTTTCTTTCTTTCACTCTTCACAGCAGTTTGCTATATTACTATCTTGCCTCAGTTTATAACATACTCACCTATGCTGTGATATAAATTGTTAGGTGTAGGGGCTGCAGCATCTCCACAGAGACCCTGTTGTTTTGCCATAAACTGAAGCTGACTTTTAGTTCTAATCATGTTTCCTGATCCTTTTTGCCAGATTTCATCTGTGCCATGGAACAGAGCTGGAACATGGGTACTTGCCTGTGTCTTTCTTGCTGTGCAGTCCTTTCTTGCCAATGGACAAGAGCACTCTGGATACCATTCAGGTACAAGCTGATAAATCAATTAACTTCTCCAAAAACAGATATGATAAAAAAGTAAATATTTTACCAGAATGGTTGCCAATGACCTTGATGACACCTTTTCATTTGGTTCTTTGATGAGCTATTTGAAATTTAATGATGAGCATAGTGTTGAAAAATTAGCATGAGCTGGTGAACCCAAGTATTTAAATACCCTTTGATTAACTGGAAAAAGAACATTAACATCTGTAGATAAAAAGCAATTGTGGCAAATTGCCGGTACTGTTCTCTGGGTCTCGCGCTTTCTCTTCTCTGGGGTAGGTTCAGGGCGATATTGCTTGCCTCTGAACCAGTTCTTAATCACTCCCCTAGTGTCCTT
>NC_133770.1:180307722-180323903 GCF_003597395.2 Chelonoidis abingdonii | reverse complement strand
CTGTTCTAGTTAATCTAAAGCAAACCTTCCTCCCTTGGCAGGGAATAAGGCCCCCTGCTAACACTCTTATGCTGCCCTCTGGCCATGCTGTATCACACAATAAAAATATAGCATGAAAGGCGCTGATTCAAAATTAGTTTGTGTGACTGAATCTATGTCTACACTGTAATTAAACACTCACGGCTGACCCATGTCAGTTGACTCAAGCTTGCTGGGCTTTGGCTGCAAAATTGTGGTGTAGATGTTTGGGTTCAGACTGGAGCCCAGGCTCTGCGACCCTCCACACTCATGGTGTTCCAGATCCTGGGCTTTCGCCCAAGCCTACATGTCTACACCGCTGTTTTACAGCCTCACAGCCCAAGCTCTGCGAGCCCAAGTCAGCTGACATGGATGAGCCACGGGTGTTTGATTGCAGTGTAGACTTACTCAGTGTGAACTATAAACCCATTAACAGTTTTCAAGTACATGAAAGGTTGTTGCAAGGAGGAGGGAGAAAAATTGTTCTTCTTAACCTCTGAGGATAGGACAAGAAGCAGTGGGCTTAAATTGCAGCAAGGGCAGTTTAGGTTGGACATTAGGAAAAACTTCCTAACTGTCAGTGTGGTTATGCACTGGAATAAATTGTCTAGGGAGGTTGTGGAAGCTCCATCATTGGGGATTTTTAAGAGCAGGGGTTAGATAAATACCTGTCAGGGATGGTCTAGATAATACTTAGTCCTGCCTTGAGTGCAGGGACTGGACTAGGTGATCTCTCGAGATCCCTTCCAGTTCTATGATTCTCCTGGTCCTGCAGTTCTTGAATATCTATTGGGAAACTGCAGGATTGGGTCCTATAATAAGACAAGCTGTACAGTAGCCCCTATGAGTAAATAAATTCCTATGTCTATGCAACAAAGTGCTATTTACATGCAAATATATTAGAAATTAAAATAAAACCACTGCATGGCATGACAGGATTTAGAGTTCATCCAATTTCTATTAGAAATAATACACAAAAGAACACAGTACACCTAAAAGCGAGACACACGCCTTTAGTTTGTTCCCAGACCTCATATACTAACATATCAATACAACAGGAACAAGCTGAATACTGAGATGCTGATGACTACTTCATGAATCCAATTTACATTAGTGTTTAGGCCTACAACCGAATGCCTGTGTTTGCATACGTAAATGTGATTGTCTAGTTTTAAAATTCAGGCTCAAAGTGTCTAAGGCTATATTTACACTTATGAAATTATACCAGCATAATTACGTCAGCATAGACCAGTAGTGTAGATGCCGCCTACATCTAAGAGGTTTTTCTTTTGGCATAGGAACACTACCTCCTCGAATGACATTAGCTATGTTGACAGAATCAGTCTTCCATTGACATAGGTGCATCCACACTGGGGGTTATGTCAGAATGGGTACCTGAGTCAGGTGTGTGGCTTTTTCACAACCCTGATTGACATAGCTATGCCTATATAACTTTTTCAGTGTAGATCAGGCCTAAGAGAGATTCATTGTCCTCAGTTATGTTCCAAACCGAGTCAGAAACAGCTATGATAACGTCTGTGGTGGCTCAGTTCCCACCTAAGCAGCTTGACAAATAGAAAATAAATATAAACTTGATGGAAAGAACAATTAGATTTTTAATTATGGGGTTTTAAAATTTTTGTTATTAGCCTCCCTGTATTTATTCAGATTTCTGTTGTTTACTTTTCAAAAACCTCAGACTGGTGATATGGTTGTCTAGAACCATCTTTTTCAGTTACATAGTTATGGCTATACCAAAAAGCACTGGACTGAGAATTTAGGCCCAGATCTTGATAGAAAGCTAGGTTCCTAATTCCCACTGATACCAATGAGAGCTAGGATCTGGGCCTTAGTATAAAAAGTGCTTTATTGTGCCTGTGTATGTGATTAATGTTTTATTATTATTGGTATCTCAAAAACATATTAGGTGACGAAGACACCTATAGGAATACAGTGGCAGAATCATACCCTTATTTGCCTGAATTAGGAAGTACATCTTATGATGGCTATAAATCAGGAGATGATCTCAGGATGATATCCACAAGCATCCCTTACCTCACAGACTACCCTGGTAGATATTACCCAGAAGAAACCACAGCTGGATATTATGAGCCAACATCTTCAGGTTATTACGTGTACAGACAGAAACACACTTTCCCAACAGAATATTATGTTGATGCTAGAGATGATACAACTTTGACAGTTAAGACATCATTCAGTGAAGAGAAAAATCTTTCCCCAGTTCCTGAAGTCTCAAGATACAGCTGTGATTTTGGAACCACTGCTCTATATAGTTAATCCCTTCCATCGAGAGGGATACATCAGAGGGATAAAAAACAGGGAGAGAAAGGAGTTATTTAAGTTAAGGGCCAATGCTAGCACAAGAAAAATGGATGTAAACTGACCATCAATTAGTTTAGGCTTGAAATTAGACGAAGGTTTCTGACCATCAGAAAAAGCAGCAAAGAATCCTGTGGCACCTTATAGACTAACAGACGTTTTGGAGCATGAGCTTTTGTGGGTGAATCCCCACTTCGTCGGATGCAAGTGGGTATTCACCCATGAAAGCTCATGCTCCAAAACGTCTGTTAGTCTATAAGATGCCACAGGATTCTTTGCTGCTTTTACAGATCCAGACTAACACGGCTACCCCTCTGATACTTGACCATCAGAAGAGTGAAGTTCTGGAACAGCCTTCCAAGGAGCAGTGAGGGCAAAAAAACCTAACTCGTTTTAAGACTTAGCTTGAAATGTTTATGGAGGGGAAGGCTTGATGAGGTTGCCTACAGTGGTGTATGGCCCATCTGCAACTGTTAGTAGCAAATATCCCCAATGACCAGAGATGGGACACTAGATGGGGAGGGTTCTGAGTTACTACAGAGAATTCTTTCCCAGGTGTTTGGCTGGTGAGTATTGCCCATATGCTCAGGGTCTAACAGATCCCCGTATTTCGGGGTCATGAAGAATTTTTCCCCAGGTCACATTGGTGTAGACCGTGGGGCGGGGGGGGGTTCACCTTTTTCTGCAGCGTGGGGCACAGGTCACTTGCCAGTTTGAACTAGAGTAAATGGTGGAATCACTGCCATTTGAAGTCTTTACATCAGTCTTTACATCAAGGTTTGAGGACTTCAGGAACTCAGCCAGAGGTGATGGGCCTATTACAGGAGTGGGTGGGTGAGGCCTGCAATGTGCAGGAGGTCAGACTATATGATCATGATGGTGATGGATGATTGATGATGGTCCCTTCTGGCCTTAAAGTCTATGACAGTCAGTATTTCCCATGACAAATGTTGTTAATGGAAAACAAACAGTTTCAAGGGGACTTGATATTGAACATTGATGCTAAGGTGTAGAGTTTCTTAGGTTTTTCATACATTTCTTTTCTAGATTTATTCTCCCATATGGGTTCCCCCAGGAATTCTCTGTAGTCTCCACCTTCAGAATGAGAGAGGACACCTCAGAGGTGGCCTGGGATCTGTGGGAGATGACCGACAGAGAAGGTGCTGATCAGTTCAGGCTGCATCTGTATGGAGAGAGCTATGCAGTTGACATATATAATGCAGCAGGAGAAGCAACAGGTAGTGAGGTCACCACCTTTGAGAACCTGGGGAAGCTTTTTGATGGAGCATGGCACAAGCTCACTCTGTGTTCCCGGAGACACCGTATTACTTTATATGTTGATTGCCAGCAAGTGGGCACAGCCCCTGTCACTCATGATGAGCAATCAGAACAGATGGAGATAGTGTTTTGGCCAGGAGAATAAAGGATGATGTTACTCCGCTGGTAAGTACCAAGCCATGTACCTTACTATATATAAATTTATCCTTAACCTAGACTGTTCAGGAACTTTCAAAAAGGAATCATATATCACTCTGACTTACTGGAAATATGGATTCATGTTAGCTTATGTGTCTGTGACATGAGCCTTTTATTTCACTAACCTTTCTTCCAATGTGCCCAGCCTGCCTTGGATGCCACTGTAATCAGACTGGCACTCCCCATTCTGAACTGAGGATCAGGAAACAGGGTTTGTTCACTTTCATTTGCACTGTACTGGGGCTGAGGCTCTGGCCTCTACTATCTAAGAATGAAGCCACATGTCCTGGTACAAAATGCTGCAGTCCTTAACATGAGAAGTTGCTATAAATATATCACTCCCACAGTCGACTCACTGCACTGTTTCCCCACTGAATAGAGGGTCCAGTTCAAAGTCTTGGTCCAGATATTCAAAGTAGTCTATGGGATTCATTCTCGCTGAGTTCTCCCTTTGTGACCCTTACTTACCACAACAGTGACCTACCACTAGAGCAGTGAGACTGTCAGCCCATAAGGGGAGGCTCCATAGTACAGGAGACAGAACTTTTATAGGGGCTAGAGTTAAGGAACTCACTCCTGCAAGAGAGAAGGATTTCAGACCAAATCACTCTCCCAACTACATGCAAACATACTGCTTTGTTTAAGTTTTCCCTCAGCATGTCCTTCACAGACAGACATCACAGCACAACACAACCACTCACTCACATACAAACACAAATACAAATTGAAATGCCCATAAACTTATCAAGCTCTTTCTCCCACAGGCTGGGAAGAAAATATTAATGCTATGCCAACTGTTCAGTATTTGGGTAGTGTTTAGATATTGTGGTCATGGGGGGACAGACAGACAGATAATAATGTGAGTGAAGCTTTACTGGAATTTCAGAACATTTCCCCGTTGATGCGACAGGTTGATGTGCAGCAACTTCAGCTTTACACAGACCATAACCAGGCAGTGGATGAAACCTGTTGTGAAGTATCTGGAGTGGTGAGTTTAGACTGCAGATAATACACATGCTTTCTCAGATTACAATTAAACTCTTGTCCCCATTTTTCACTTTTTTTCTTTTTGTCTCTTACAGGAAGATGACCGGGTAGGTTCCTGAAAGCACATTCAATGGATTTATAAATACAGAAATTTCACTTTAAATGCAGAAGGAAAATATAGTTCAAATGTGCGTTGTGTTTTCCCCCCAAGTGTTCTAGTTCAGGGCTTATGGAAATTAGAGAGGATTGCAATTGCCATCCTGGAGAACTGGGTTATGCTGGCCTTCTTGCTCCAAAGGTAAGAAGAGCAAATTATTATTAACTAATATAGAGTTAGCTTTAAATGGAGAGTGAAGTGTAAGGATTTCAGAAAATGTAAACAAATATGTAATGTTGGCTGTGACTGGAGTCCCAGGGGAGCCAGCTGAGGTCACTCAATTAGGGTGAACTGCAAAGAATGGGGCAGGCAATCCTCAAAACTGGTGGATATTCCAATACTTAGATTTACCAAGCCAGCACAAAACAGTCTCTGTTATACCTCACTGGTTACTCAGAAGTCAACAACACAGTTCCCTTAAAATAACCCAGCCTCAGGCCTCCACCTGGACACCCAAGTCAAATATGATGAGAATTAATGAAAATCTTATTCATCATGTAAAAGAAAAGGTTCTACCAATCCCAAAGGATTGGACACATTACCTCCCAGGTTAATGAAAATTCCAAATCTTACTGAAATACACTCTTACAGCCAATTCTATTAACTAAACTAAAATTTATTAAAAAAGAAAAGGGAGAGAAGATTGTTAAAAGAACAGTATACATACAGACATGAGTCAATCTTGAGATTCAGATTCATAGCAGGAATGGAGAGCTTTGTAGATGCAAAGAGTTCGTTCTGAAATGGTCCATAGATTATAGTCCAATGTTTATATTCAGGGCAGTCCAGTCAGCACTGGGATCTCAGTCCTTATGGCTTAGACTTCCCCTGCATGAAACCTCAAGCAGATCTGAGATGACAGGATCAGGACACAAGGGTCTTTTATACAATGCAAGGCCTTCTGCGACAGGTCAGAGCCCTTAGGAGAACAATATGCAATCAGGGCACCTTTGATGTAGGTCTATTTCCTAAGCATCACCGATAATTAGCTACACAAATTAACATAAGGCAATTGCCTGTTTTTCTACCATTCGCAGATGCTTGGCTATCCATTTCAAAGAGAGAGATATCCTATGTTTGAAGTTCATTTAAATGCTTGCTAAGATGTTCTCTTGATCTCTGAATTAACAGAATACAGCATAGACAGGGACTGTTTGATTACACTGTTGACCTCTACCAATATATATGTAAATACACAAAAACACAAACATTATCTCCCCATATGTTTTTAAGGGTTGAATTTGAGTCATTTATCCTGCAGGATGCTTAACCCTTTCTGATCATGCGTTCCACTGGCCATTTAAAAAAAAAGTTTCTTTAAGTTGCTTTTTAAAGCCTTAAAGGCTAGGGGTGAAATCTTGGTCCCATTGGAGTCAATTTGAGACCCTCCCAGCTCACCAGATTTCAGACTGTTAGCAATGTGACCTTAGAATAATGCACAGAAATCCCAGGTAGGAAATAAGGAGAGTACCACCCTTCTATGTTTTTAAAACGTGGTCTCTGTCACTGATTGCAGCAGTAATGCAACATTTCCTGTGCACTTTCATGTGCTAGGCTTTGCAGGGTAAAAAAAGTGATCAGGGCTTCCCAGGATTTCAAGGAAGTCAGGTGATTGACCATTATTAATTTGGTGAAGGGATGAATGGACATGGATGAGGGTAGCAAAGCAAAACATTCTTAAAACTGTAATCTCAGGGCCCAATCCAACTACGCTTAAATCAAGCATAGTCTTTCCATTGGCTTTCATGGGAGCTGGATTAGCTCTGTGTTAGGGCATTAGAGATTCTTTTGTTCCATTAGTTCCTAATAGGTCAAGCTCAAAATCAAAAATTTTGAACCTGATCCTGCCAGGTACTGAGAACCCTCATCCACTATTGAAATTGCAGGAGTTGTTTAACTCGTCTCAGAACTGGGTCCATTAATTTGTTTCTTCTGGAAAATATGCTGCAGAACATCTATCAATATACTGTGAAATATTCTTACATTATTAACACTAAACTACTCCTTTCAAATACGTAAAGTACATCTTGTGGTGCTGTGATCCTTTTTTAATTGTATGTTGTTCTCTTGCTAAGTCACAAAATTCTATCATTCACAAATCCTCTCAGCTTTACTAATGAGAATGAGGGAGGTTCTTCTGAAACCCATTTTTCCCCCTATATCCTACATGTTAAGATAGTATCCTCTTTTGTTTCTTTCCCTCTGTTCAGTACACAAGACCTTTATGGGTAGATGTGAAAGAGTGTGTGTGAAATATTGATAGTCAGATCCTGGGTATAGCAAAGAAAGCTGTAGAAAAATAAGAGCATTCTATTTGTCTTTAGAAGTAAAGTCACACGCTGAAATATTCCATAGGGATACAAGGGAGCAAAAGGTGCTCTTGGAAGAAGAGGTGATCCTGGACCAAGGACAGGGCCGGCCCCAGGCACCAATGCAGCAAGCAGGTGCTTGGGGTAGCCAATGTAAAGGGGGCGGCACGTCCAGTTCTTCGGCAGCAATTCAGTGGCGGGTCCTTAGTTCCTCTTGGAGAGAAGGACCTGCCGCCGAATTGCCACCAAAGGATGAAGTGGCGGCAGCGGCAGAGCTCCCGCCGAAGTGCCGCCGATAGCGGCTTCCTCCCCCCCCCAACGTTTGGGGCAGCAAAAACGCTGGAGCCAGCCCTGACCAAGGGTATGGCCCCTTATTTTATTTACTAGCCTGGGGGGCAGGAAGCCTATCTGTTAATTGTTATTAATGACTAGTTGCTAGGCACTGACCGTATGTTCACTACTGTAGAAGGTACAAATAGGAGTGCAGTTATTAGTTTATCATTACAGAGCCCATCAGTGAAGTGGCAGCCTGTTGTGCTGCCAGGCAAAGAGCTAGAGTTTGGGCACCAAGTTTAGAGCCTGATTCAGCACAGTGCAAACATATAAATAATTTTAAGCACATGAGCAGCCCTGTTAATGTCCATGAGATTACTTATGGACTTAGAGTTAAACAGATGTTTATGTACTTTGCTGACCCAGGCCTGTCCCTTGCTTCTGGGATTGACTTGCACTTGCATATATACCTTATAAAAATGGCTCACTCTGTTCCCCCGAGTGGGAGGAAGAAACTCACACAGCTCTCTCAAATGTGTGCCCCCCTCCCCATCCTCCCTGTGACTAATGCTCAGAGTGGCATCACTAGGTTCCAGAAGAGGCTTGTCCTGTGGTCAATCAGAGCGAGGTCACTGCAAAGCAGGGTTGGGAGTGAGTAGGAGCAAAATAGAGGGGGAAAAAAACAACCTGAGGAATCTCAAGAGACCCTCTCTCCTTTTCAGCACATTCACCTTTGCTCACACGAGAGTTGGTACAGACGCATTGTACAGCTTCATTCAAATAAGTTAAAATTCATTCCTATGCAGAATGGCCCACACAAGACTTAGGCACCATTTATGCCATTAAAACTGGATGTAACTGGGATTTCTATGTGGACAGGCCTTCTGCTGGGCCCTGTTTGGAGACCCTACATAAAGTCCCTGTTTAATTTTTAAGAAGACATTGGTAGTGCCGTAGTTATAGGGCTACCCGCATCTGTGACACCCTTTCTGGTGACTGATGCCATCCGCTCAGGTGTCAGTGTGAACAGCTTCTCAATCACAGCTGCCCCCAAGTCCAGACAGAGAGTGGCTTTTAAACTGGTTATAGCCCTTTTGAGTGCCTGATCCCCAGCACTGGAAAATAAAGCTTTTTGATTTGGCTGTATTCTGGAGGTAGGACCTGCACAGCTAGAAGCTCAGCATTGTCTCTTAACCAGACTGAAGTGTTTACCAGACAGTGGCTTATCTCAAGCCATTTTTGTCCCTTCCTGCTTGTGTTTTTTTCCCAGCAGCCCCTATTAAACTCAGTCAATAAATTCATACAGCTAACGTCCCAATAACCAGATCAATGCACAGCATTCTTAAATTCTTACAAAGCAACCTCACTTCTGTGACAGATGGCTAGTACCATCTTGGGGTAGCAGGTGTTTTAAAGCTACATGTTGCAGAAGCAGCTTCGTTCTTCATTTACGCATGAACATGGATCACATAAGAGTAATGTCAGCTTGAAAACTGAGTGCCAGTATTGTGTACATTTATCTGTAATGCACTAGAGACTTGTAATTAAATATCTACACAATGGTAGGGTGATCCAGGACCACCAGGTTCCGAAGGATCCTCTGGATATTCAGGAGCTATGGTAAGTAGGCAGAGGGTAAATCAAATGCATTTTTATATATGCTGTGTGAGGCATTGTACGGGATGGGCAAGAGTTTGATTAGAATCATCTAAGTATAATAGATTCAGAATAAACACCAATCATTGTTTTCTTTTGACTTCTATCATTCATTAACTACTAGCTTATCATATGATATAATATGCAAATCAGTTTCCCATTTTTTTTAATGTCATTCTTATACAGTTTTGAAATGTGAAAGTAATTTAAAAATTCTGGAAAAAGAAAACGTGAAGGTACAAAACTATGCCATTTTTTCTTCTTTCAAGGGCTAAATGAATAACATTGCATTACTCCCTCAGGGTTTCCTTGGTGAAACAGGTGAACTTGGCCCCCCGAGGAAAAAGGTAACATGAAAATATTATTCTGCTTTTATGCTAAACTTTGCTTGTCCTCCCAGGCCCCTCATCCTTGTTTACCTGTCTTGTCCTACATCTAGATTGTAAACTCTCTGGGAAAAAGACTGTCTTTTGTTACTTGTTTGCTTAGGGCCTAGCATACTAGGGCCCTGATCCTTGAATGGGGCTCCTAGGCACAATAACAATCATTGATGATTTCTCATGGGAAAGGATCTGAGCACAGAAGAGAAAATGAGAAGAGAAAATGAGCCTATCTGTTAATTGTCAGAATGAGAGGTGTGTCAACAGCAGGACAGACCCTTTCTAAACAAAGAAGGTAAGTTTCTTCTGGTCCTTCTCTGTCATAGCGTGAACCTGGTTTGCCTGGACCTCAGGGTGAATCTGGAATAGAAGGAGAAATTGTAAGTGATCAGTCTCTCTCTTTCTGTGCTTGTTGCTGGAAGCTTCTAGATGCTGTAGAGAATCTGAAACCAGAAGTAACAGCTGGTTTTGCATTTCAGGGGGATGCTGGTGGGAGTGGTGAGGATCGGTGTCTCTGGTGATCCAGGAGAGACGGTATGAGATGGAAATTTATTGCAAGCAATTTGTGTCTGTCAGGCTTTGTCTTTTTGCACTGTCTGTATAAAGCTGAAAAATAAGATCCAACAATGTGAATGTTGTAAATAACCACATTCCGATGGCACCAGGTATTCAGTTGTAACTTTTAGCTGTGTAATGTTAAGCCAACATTCAGTTCGGTCATCAATGTATTTTCTCTTTTGTCATAATGACTCTCTTTTCATGTTTAAGTTCCTGCCTTCCCCTGTTTGAATTTCTTTAAAAGCAACAATTAAAATCTAACACTTGTTCTTACTATCCCAAGATTCCTTTGTTTTTCCCATTTTATCATAGAAATGTAGGGCTGGAAGGGACCTGAAGAGGTCATCTAGTCCAGTCCCACATGAAGGCAGGAGTAACTCTACCTAGATCTTCTCTGACAGCTGTTATCTAACTCTAACCTGTCTTTAAAACCTCCAGTTACTCCTGGTCAATCTATTACAGAACTTAACTATCCTTATAGTTAGAAAGTTTTTTCTAATATCTAACCTAAATCTGTTTCTCTCTTTGTAACAGTCCTTAACATATGTCAAGATTGTCATCAGGTCCCTCCTCATTCTTCATGTCTCAAGAGTAAACAAGCCCAGTTTTCTTAACCATTCTTCATGTGTCATATTTCCAAAACTTCTATTGTTTTTGTTGCTCTCCTCTGGAGTCTCTCCACTATAACCACATCTTTCTTAAGGGGTGGCACACAAAACCGGATACAATACTCCACTGAGGCCTCCCCAGTGCTGAATAGGATGGAACAATTACTTCCTGTGTCTTATGTATGACAGTCTTGTTGATACACCCCGAGAATGATATGAAGCTTTTGCACATCTGCATCACATTGTTGACTCATTCACTTTGTGATCCACTACAACTCCCAGATCCTTTTCAGCAGTACCTCTGCCTAGTCAGTTATTCTCCATTCTGTAGTTATGCATTGGATTTTTCCTTCCTAAGTGTAGTACTTTGTCCTGGTCTTTATTGAATTTTATCATTTTCCGTGACTCTAATCTAGAATCACAGTAAGCAATATCATGGCACTTGCTTGACTAGTGCAGGGAGAAACAACAATCCTTCGTTCCTGGGATGCTAGTGTATCTTTGATATAAGCAAGAAGCTTGGGCTAAAATAGGGCTTCGGCTTGAATAGACCCCCAAATTCTATTTCCCTCAATTTACTGGGGCTGTGCTACATCTATAACTGGGCCATAGCTGCCTAAAGGAGCTCACTATTCCAGGACTCCTCCACAGAACAACAGGAGCACCACACAGAAATGTCCCTGCTTGAAGAACCATTTTGTGTTCGCTGTGCTCAAAGAGTCTGAGTGCCTGGGAGCAGTGGCCCTGTGCTCTATAATAAAGAATGACTCACCTCACTAAAGCCAGCTGTCAAATCTCTATCCCAGGGCTTTGCTGGTGCCAAAGGAAACAATGGAGATATCGGAGAACAAGGATATAGGGTAAATCTGCCAAACCATGTCTTGTGTCTCTATCAGCGCTGAGGGTAAGGGCCTGATCACACAATTTCTCAGTGTACGTAAGTCCATTAAGGTCACTGGGAGTTTTATGTACAGAGGTCTTGCAGAACTGAATCCTAATGCAGTCGTGTGGATTTAGCACATACAGAGCCTGATTGTTTGGAACCCATATTTGCATTGGTGAACACGCACACAAATAGTCCCACTGAAATCAGCAAGACTGTTGGCAATGAGAACATGCCCATTAAGAGATGGCCCACAATGGGTAGTACATCTGCCAAGTAGTGCTGCTGCAACCAGATTCCAAATACAGGGACAGAGTCTCCTACTTTTGCTCCCCTAGTGTAATACCTTACTCCAGAAGTAGTCCTGTTGATTTCAATGGAACTACTTAAGGAGTAAGGTACCACTAAAGATAAGACTGACAGAATTTGGCCCAGAGCAGTGTTACCATTACTAGAAGTGGAAGACTGAGCCCACGGAGCTGGCCTAGGTATTAGTTCCCACGCGTTGTCTACTATTTAAAGTTGTTACTCCCTCAAAACTGAAAAAGGAATTCAGATAAAAAATGTCTTGAAGCAACCAAACAATCTCCCCTAAACAGCAGACGGCAGGTTTCTGACTTAGGTCTGCATGATAGATAGACATGCTCAGCCATCCCCTGTGTGGATTTCATGTCATTATCTACATATAACAGGGTTCACTCACCACTGGAGTGCCCCCTGGTGGCTGGATGTGGGGGTCAGCTCTCATCCAGTCTAATGTCCCCTTCCGTCACTTGCTCCATGGTCCATCTCACTCTCCAGGACTCACAGGACGGGGATATCAAAGTTCCTCAGGACCAACTGTCCATATACTGTCCCTGGCAGTCCTCTTCGCCAACTCCCAAGCTGTAGCACTTCCCCAGTGGCTGATAGGGGAACTTAGCCCCACCCACTACTCTGGGTTCCAGCCCAGGAACCCTATCATCAGCAGACAAGATCTTCACAGTCTCAACCCTTGCAGCATTTTCCCTGGGCTTCTTCCTACTTGGCCTTTTACAGGCTTTCTTCCCCTCAACTACTCTGGGTAAACCTTTCCCACAAAGCTAGGATCCCAGGGTTGTTATCGCCACCTGGCTTTATTCCTACCCACTTCTCTGTGCTTAGTGAGTGACTGTAGACTCTCCCTGCAGCTTTATTCAGCTTGCAACTTCCAGTCTTTTTATATTAACCAGCCTGCTTCTGCCCAGCTGGGCTTCCTGTTCCTCTCCTTCCAGGTGCAGCCAGATACCCTAATTGGCCCTTCAGGCCCACACTAACCCTTTCAGGGCTGTGTGGGGTGCATACCCTATCACACTGCTGTAGGTTTTTAATTCTTTACTTAAAATGACTATAAAGAGCTGCCATTCAGAAAGGATTCTTCTTATAAACGAATCAAAATGTAATGGAATTGTTGTTATTATTAACAGAAATTACACCTGACTGTAAGTTTTGCAAGAAGCCGACTGCAGGGTCTATGTCTGATTTGAAGCAATGACTGATCAGAGGTGAAGGCTCTAGTGTCTGTCAACCAAAGAATCATGATCTTACTGATGTCCTTCACTTTACATAACATAAATGTTTGGATAACTCTATTATATGACCATTCCTTTAATTTTCCTTCCACTCAGGGTTATCCAGGAGCCCCAGGAGAGACCGGTGAAGATGGGCCAAAGGTATAAAGAAGGTCTTTTGCTTGGATTAAGTTCTTGATCCTGTACTACAGAAGTCAGTGGGAGTTTTGCCATTGCTATCAGTGAGCACAGGACTCGATACTAACTGAACACCTATGCATTAAAAAGTTTGAACAGTAACGAAGGTACAGGATTTTAGGAATGCATAGTGCAAATAGTTTATTGTGCCCTCTTGGAGGGATGCACATTTTGGAAGCCACCAGCAGCTTACCTACAAAACATTATTTATTCCTACTACCAAAATGATTTCACTCTATGTTATTCTTTAGATATATTATTTCAAACTATGTATGAACTTCCCTAACCACATTGTCATTGTTTGTTGAAATGTTAGGAAACCTTTCCTTTTCTGGATGAGCTGGAAGAACAAAGGAAATGTAATAATTCCACTCTCCTTGGAATGGGCATGAAAACTCAGTTACTCTCTCGACCTCAGAGATGGTCACACCGAAATCAGGGCATTATATGGATACTTGAATGTCCAATGTCCATGCTGTGCCTGTTCTGCGGTTTGATAAAAGCCTACAGGACTGTCAAGCAAGACTCTTTAATGAGTACTAAATTCATTCAAACATACAAACAAAACCAGAAAACTAGATATTCTGTAATATTGTTGGGAAGAGTAATGGGGCTTAACCCCCATCATCTACAAGAAATGGGAAAGAACCCCAATTAGTCATGCCCCTCACCTGGGGGGTGATTAACTAATTCCCTCCTGGCTAGAGGATTTATAATCTGACTGAGGCAGTCCACTTGGAGAGAGGGACTGTAGAGGATGCAAGTCTCTCTGGTAGGCAGAAGCTCTGGGGTAGGGTTTAAAAGACAGGAAATAACAGGGGAAATCACTGAAGGAACAAGTTAGACTCCTGCAGAGGAAGCCCTCAGGTAGAGACAACAAGGGAACTACAGTGAAGCCTGAGAGTGGTAGAAGGATTATTAGTTTGAAGGTTTGTTTGGACTTTTATTTGGACTTGTTCATGCTACTTCAGAAGAATTTTAGAATTTTATGTGACTTGGCTTAGCAGGCCAAGCCACAGAACACTCAAAGGGCGAATTGGGAGAAGATGGAGGTAGTAAAAGGCCATTGAAGGTCCAAGGAAGAACCCAATGTGTGTGTGGGAGGAAGTGGAAGCAGAGAAAAGGACGCTGTGCAATGCTGCAAGTGGAGATGAGGGGTAATGATGAGGTGAGGATGTGCTTATAGGAAGTTATGAGGTGGTGTTGCTATTTTGATTATATTAATATTATAATTTTCAGGGCCATGAAGGACCTCCAGGAATATCAGGCAGTGATGACATTCCAGAAATGGTTGTATGATCTAGTTCCTAATGCTCAATGAATCCATTTTCAGGCAATAAAGCCATATCCTAAGAGAGATTCCATTGTCTCCTAGGGTCCTCTAGGAATACCAGGATTAGAAGGCGAGATTGGACTCATGGGACCAAAGGTAAAAAAAACTTGATAATTAAATGCAAACAAGAAAGCCATGAGTTGATCATTTACAAATGGTCTCGAAATTATGAAGTGAAGATGACAGCAAAAAAAAGAGGCTCAATCCTCCATCGCTATAAGATCCCACGCTGTCCGAACTCACAGACGGAAGCTTGTCGAAGCAAAATGACACTGCAGGCTCAGTAGAGTGTGGTTATGTATAATGACATTAATGTTATTGACCAACCTAGCAGTGTTACAAGCTTTAGCTTTCCTATTGGTTTTGTGCTCTGTTTTTTTTTTTTGGTTTGTTTTTGTTTTTGTTTTTTTTAAGAGCATTATCATTAAGAAAAATAAGGGTTACTAGTTTTCTTCACCACTAGAAAAAATCTCCCATGGGTAAATTAAAAGCCCTCTTTTGGAGAGGATCTTCTTAACTGTGGTATAAAGGGTACTAAACTAAATCAGTCTGTCATCAATTCCCCTTTGAAAAAGGTCATTGAAAGAGGCTTTCAACTGTCTTTGCAGGGAGATAAAGGCAAGTGAGGTCCAAGAGGCCCACCTGGAAGGCCAGGTTCCATGGTAAGGTATATACTAAAGTATGACTGTGCATCCCCAAGTGCTGCCCTATTCCTAGAACTACATATGAAAAAAATCCTTCTGTAAGCAGATGTGCTCCTTTTGAGCTCAGTCAGGCCTAGGAGGTGCATCACGATAAAGCATAAGAGAACTTGTGGAAAGCTGGTCAGGATTTTTCTCTTTTCCATACAGGGTGCCAAAGGTGAAATAGGGGATTCTGGCCTATCAGGTAACCCTGGCCCCAAGGGAATAAAAGGCCAGAAGGTAAAGTCGCAAGTTAAAGGTGAATAAGTAAAATGGTCACTTCAGTCTTCTATGTGAGTCATGTCAGTCCGGTTCCTGTCTTTCCAACAGGGGGCTCAAAGTGAGACTGGAGATGATGGCCCAAAGGTATGGCTTGTTATTTGCTTGTGAAAGACATACTTGGGAAAGGAGATTATACATCTCCTATTGCAGAGCTGTGCTGTAATGACTTTATAATGGGACTGGTGTGCATCTGGACAAATTGGAGAAATAGTCTGAGGTAAACCGGATGAAGTTTAATAAAACCAAATGCAAAGTGCTCCACTTACGAAGGAACAATCAGTTTCACACATACAGAATGGGAAGAGACTGTCTAGGAAGGAGTATGGCAGAAAGGGATCTAGGGGTTACAGGGGCCCACAAGCTAAATATGAGTCAACAGTGTGATGCTGTTGCAAAAAAAGCATACATGTTTCTGGAATGCATTAACAGGTGTGTTGTGAGCAAGAGACAAGAAGTCATTCTTCCGCTCTACTTTGTGCTGGTTAGGCCTCAACTGGAGTATTGTGTCCAG
>NC_133770.1:180244535-180307383 GCF_003597395.2 Chelonoidis abingdonii | reverse complement strand
TTGTGGAATCTCCATCTCTGGAGATATTTAAGAGTAGGTTAGATAAATGTCTATCAGGGATGGTCTAGACAGTATTTGGTCCTGCCATGAGGGCAGGGGACTGGACTCGATGACCTCTCGAGTCCCTTCCAGACCTAGAGTCTATGAATCTATGAATCTCTGGCTTATGAATGGGATTTACCACACACAAATCTTCCCGAGTGTTGCAAGAATAAGTGATTTCAGCTGTGATTTGGATGGTAATGGAGCTTATGGCTAAGAGGCTCTGGGGAATGACTCAGATGTTCTTATATTCTCCACAAACCTGACTCACGTATTTAAAACCATCATACTGCTTCTGCTGCCACACAACAGGTCAGAGTTCACATCCCAGCCTTGGGTCTGTATTCCTTGAGACAGGAAGGAATGGAACGAAGTACTATAGAGGCATTAAACTCAGTCTTTGGAGAGGAGGCACATTTTGTGTCACACCTGACTATCCTCTACAGCCAGCGAAGGAGCAGTACTGATGGACTCTGAACAGATCTGTGTTGAGCCCTTTTTGGCAGCAAGAAGGGTTGTCATGACACAGGCTCCTAAGGTTGGGAGGGTGATGGTGGAGAACAATGTGTTTTATCCACGGAGCTCAAAGAACTTTAACAAATAATTAATACCCCTACACTGCTGTGTGATAGGATTTCCCAGTGTACAGGTGAAGAAAATGAGAAAAAGAGAGGTTGTACCTTTTCCTAGCCCACATAGCAAGGTTGAGGCAGAACAATGAACAGGGCACAGGAGTCCTGATTCCCAGTCCCCTTTTGCCCTCTAACCACTAGATCATATATCCTACGAGAGTCACGGTTCTTTCCCAGCACTCCTTCCGGGGCAGGCAGTGACGAACACCCTCCCCACTCTCAGCGCACATACAGGACATAGCCCAAGGATTCAATCGGGTTAGTGTTTTAGTGATTTAGTCAGAGGGAGCAGGAAGTGCAAACAATGAACACAGGAAATTTTTCTCTAATGAGAGAGTGTGAAAAGCTATAAACTGTATTGCTCCTTCACAGGGTGATGTGGGAAGAAAAGGAAGCCGTGGGGATGCTGGACCCCAGGTACAGTCCATGCCCGTTGAAATTAAAGATGTTTAAGTGAATGCTGAGCTCCATAAACCTAAATTTTTAACCTATTGTCCATTACTCTCTGACAGGGGGATGATGGAGACAGAGGAGACAAAGGACAAGTATGTTTGTTTGTCCATGGTGGCTATGTAGCGTCATGGGAAAACATCTGTCTTTCTTCCAATGCTAGGTCCAAACCCTTTCCCCCACTCCACTGGCATGGAGAGTTCTTATCCAGGGAGTCCTTCTGCTACAGAAGGGTGGGGGTCAGGATTAGGAAAGCTCATGGATGGACCTGCACACCACACAGGCCATGTAGCTCTGCCCCACGCCCCAACACATCATGTATTTGGAGTGGGCTGTGGGTAGCATGAGCCAAGACATGTGGGTTCCATGACTTTGTGGCGCCACTGGCCGTTGAGTTCTGAGCAGCACGCCAACCAGCCGTGTTTCTGCAGCCCTGAGACTGCAGCAGCAGCAGCCACAGAGCATCGAGGTTGCTGCTCACAAACCGGGCAAGTTGTTCCTTCACAACTAAGCAGCCACAGTGAAGCCCAGTTTACTCATGCTGTGTGCTGGGTAGAAGATTTTCCCCTTCAGGAGAGCAACCTAGAGTGTGAACCTTCATTAGAACCAGCTGATTACTACTTCAACCCCCTACTTAAAACTCGCCCCGACCTGACTTGTTCTTTGTATATTTAGAGAGGCTTTCCTGCATGTCTCTGGAACTAGAAAATAGACTCAGGTACTGGTTGAGTGATACCAAGTTTTGTGAACATTCAAGTAGGTGAAGTCTATTGGACAGGGAGGGGGAGATGCACAAAAGCCAGAGAAGTGGGGACTGTTGGAATGTCAAGGGGGTTGGTGTTGCTCGTAGTCCGATAAGCTTTGGCTCACCAAGACCGGTGAAAGCTTATCTGAAATGAACCATCTCCTTATGAAAACCCTTCTTTTGAGAGTCAGAAAGGTCATACAGGATGAATAAATGTGTCCACAAAGAATTAATGCATGTGCCATCCAGCAAAACTCCTCTAATGGTAAGCCACCATGGTGCATATAATTGATAAAGAAGTTGAATGACTGAACTGAATGGAATATTCTACTCAACCTTCCCTGATGCTCAGTAAGCAAAACCTCACACAGTGGAAAAGACCTGGATTAGGTATTGGTGTCCAGGATGTCCAAAGCTAACTATTAATGGTAAGAGTTTAAGCAGTCTCTCTCTGCTGCATGCTGGGGGAGGGTGACATTAAGATTTGGGTCTATCAAGCACAGCCTCCCAGAGCTTCTGGGCAAATGATGTTCTACCACAACCTGACAGGAACCTAAAATCATTCTCTCTTATAATGTTCACCCTGCAAGGTATAGGGTTAGGCAGAAAGAAAAGGATCTGCACAAACACCAAGCAGAAGTAAGAATTGTGCTGCATGAGCCCAGGTCTGATGGTGGTGGTGGGTACGTTTTGACTGACAGGGCTGGACAGAGGGAGAAAGGTAGATGAAGGAACATGGGTACCTCTTTGTTTGTACTTATTGCTATTTTTCTCCCTTCAAACTTTTCCTTTCACCTCCTCCCATAACAAGGAGAACGTGGCTTTCCTGGCCCTGCTGGTCCAAAGGGACAAAGAGGTGTCCCTGGATTACCTGGTCCAAGAGGCTTCACTGGCCCCACTGGAGAGGATGGAGCAACTGGGCCCCCTGGATCTCCAGGGTCTTGGGGACCTGAAGTATGTTTCAGCTCCTTCCTTTTCTTTGCATTTGCCTTATTTGGTTATTGGAGTGCTGGTTGTTTTGCTTGTGAATATCAGCATATTCTCTCTCTTCTGCTGCTTATAGACCTTAAGGGACAGCTGTTGAATATATGCACTCCCTTACTTCTCAGTCATTGCAAAAAAGGTATTGTCTAAACATTACAGAAACTAATCTGGAGGGGCGGTAATTGGATAAAGAGCCTTTCATCTTTAGGTCACTAGTTCAAATCCAGCTCAGACTGGTGGGTACTGCAAGTTTTTTCTATGTGATGGCTATATGGGTTTGTTTATTAAAGTTCAGTTTTGCCTGGAGACACATCACAAATCATCCTCAGAACTGGCACAAATTGATATCTTTACTGTTGTCTAATTGATGAGAAAGTACAATACTATGTGACTTAGGTGACCTATCACACACAGCGAACAGTCCAATTGAACAGTTCATGAACAATCCGTAGGTGATAAATGGTTCATCCAAACTATTTGGTGAATGTATATAGCCTAATGAATACCCTTGGGTGATACACAGACAAAGTACTAATTCTATTTCTGTTGTGTTTATAAATTCCCACTTTCATCCTAGGGTCCAGGACTGCCTGAGAAGCAGGTATATGACCTGTGTCGTAATGTGGTTATAGCTCAGATAGCCCAATATGCACCTGCTATCAGATACAAATGTGCCAGTGCCTGTCCTACTGCTAACATGACACTAATTGCCCCCCCAGGGCCTCGTGGAATGGCAGGACCACCAGGGGAAAAGGTGAGAACTTGCTATGATACTGATAGTGTGCATGTGAATATTGTGACAAGATGACCAAAGTTCGTATGGTGGGCCCCGTGCTTTTCTTGGTGAGGGCTAATATGCCAACCTTTGCCCCTGCTCTTGGGCACCGAGGGCCCCACTAGTGGCCTGGGAAGGTGGTAGAGGAGGGAAGTGGGGAAGGGATATGGGTTTGCTCCTCGATCTGTGTCCCAGCCCCTCTCAACCACTGCAGGTTTTTTACCCTCTTCCCCCTTGTGTGGGTTACCCTCAGTCCTTGGACACTGGGGGAGGAAGTCGCCCTGCTGGGACAGGGTCTCCCTTACTTCGGTTGTCTAGTCTTACAAATTGCACAACACACCTCCAAGCTCCAGTTCGTTCGTTCGTTCGTTCGTTCGTTCGTTCGTTCTCTCTCTCTCCCCCCTTCCTCCTCCTCCTCCTCCCTGACTGCCTGAAGCAGAGGGTTTTATTAGGTTCCTGGCAGGGCCTTAATTGACTACAGGTGCTCCAATTAACTTGTAGCAACCCTCCCTAATCTACAGGAAACGCTGCCTTAATTAGCCCCTGGCTTGTGTATTTCCCCTCTACCACTCTATCTCCCGATTGCTCCCTGATCCTCCTGTATCACAATATGTTTGCAGGCATCAGTGGAAGTATGGCCATTCACTTCAGTGGGGCGTGGATTTCAACCGGAGTGTGTATGTGCACTCGGTGTCAGGTCCTTGTTTGTTTGTTTGTACCCCGGGGTCATGATTGACTGTGACATAAAACAGTGTGCTCTTCCCTTCAGATCGCACACACCAGGTATTTGTCCATGTCAGTCATTACTTGTATGACATCTAATGTGGATGTCTGATAAGCATTTGTACCAGGAGAAACCGCCAGCCAAGAAATCACTTTGGCACTCACAGACATGTGTGACCGGTGCCTGGAAGGGCCACACTGAGCATGCCACCTTCAAGGCAGACTGCAAGAAAACAGTAATAAAAGTGCTTCTGCAGTATCCCGCTGGTTAACCAGAAGCCAAACATAGTCTCCTCTGGGCATTCCAGCCCTTGGCTTCCACCCAGACAACTAACTCTAATATAGTGAGAGGTTACTGAAAACCCATTTCACCATATGTGAGGTTCTTTCTAATCCCAAAGGACAAGACACATTGCGCCACCAGCTCAGTATGAATCTCAGATCTTACCCAAATATCATGCTGTCAGCCAATCTTCAGTAAGATAACTAAAGATTTATTAATAAAAAGGGGAAAAAAGAGAAAATTATAAATGGTTAAGGAATCATATACATACAAGTGATTGCAAAGACCTTATATCAGGATTGTGATAGAATAAACTGCTGGTTTGCAAAAGTCTCTGTGGAATCACCCAAACAGGTTAGGGGTCATCAATCCTTGTTTAAAGTGTCCTTGTTAGAAATCGAGTTCAGAGAAATGAAGCAGGAAATGAAGACAGAATGGAGATGTGTCAGGGGCCTTTTATATCCTCTGCCATGTGCATGGGAAAGTTACAGTCCTAAACAAAACCCACAGTCCCTGTTTGTGGAAAGTTACTGGCCGAAGATGGAGTCCAGGGTCACATGAGCATAGTACATGTCCCTATCTGGTTTTCTGCATCACAGGGGGTGGTCATTGGTTCCTTGATGTCTGAGGCAGGAGGACCTACTGGGCAGGCTGATTTCTTCCATGACCCATTGTGAGAGCCGAATGTCCTTGATGGGCCATCAACACATAAGCGTCTAGCCTTGATGTAAATCTATTTGAGAGGTTTCACCCAGGAACAAACACATTTGAGAAACAAATACATAGCCAATGATCACACAGTGACGATATATGGATTTAACCAAGATAATCATACACAACATACTGTAATTTTTCCATTGACACCTTACCTCATGCACTTTGTATAAGATTAATAGAATTTGTGTAACAGTGATATAAATGGTCACCTTTCTTATGCACAAAATCACAGCATGGCAACCTGGAGATCCTTCAATCAGCAGAGATGGCAATAAGTTTGCACTCTGCCTTCAGTTCCCAACAATGCTTTTCTAGCTGACTGCGGCAGAGCTGATGCACAGCATAAGCATACTCAGCTCAGGGCTGGACCTGGACAATTTGATCCTGAATTTCTATGGTGAGACGTCCATTAAGAATGATCATAGGAGAGTGGGGTAGAAAAATTGTAGAATCAATTATTTGGTAGCTCTGGTTAGGTCCAAACTGGACATACAATGAGAGCAGAGTTTCTCATTACATCTCAGTCTTCTGCTTTCAGGTGAAATTCTGAAGTCCTGAGATTCCTTGACCTGCTTGTTTTCATTTTCTTGGAGATAGAAAATGAAAATAGAGATCTCAAAATTGCCATTTTTTTTCTGAAGACAGCAGACACCCTGGTTTTTGCCTTTAAAAACCACATATATCATTTTAATAGGGAAAAACAGGTCTTGATGGATTTAAAGGTGAGCCTGGTCCAAGAGGACCTATTGGATTTCCTAGAGCTAATGGAGCAGCTGGGGAACCAGGTAGGGACACACATACACCTAGATTAATTTATCAGCAATGTTCCTCTACAACCAAATCCAGTGCACAAGCTGGTTTCTTTATGTGCTTTGTGCCGTGTAGGAGACAGAGGTCAGAAAGGTGAGAAAGGAGATTCAGGCATGGGACTCCCTGGCCCAGATGGACCTCAAGGCTTTAGTGGTAAAGAGAATTTCAAGGGATATTTTATCTGAGGTTTTAACTTCCTTGCTCTGTATTTTTCAATTATTTACCATAAAATTGTTTATAGACTCAGCTTTGAAAAACATATGTGCAACTTATTTAATAAAGTTATTTTTTGTACAATGATTGCCACTGAAATATTTACAACTCTCCATGAAAATACTTAACTTTGTTCATGAGCTTCACAGTTTTCCTACATAATCTCTATTTTAATATGGGGGAGGCCATGCTGCTAATTTGATCACTGTGCAAACCTGTAAAGATTTTAACGGCACCTGATATGTACACTGACAGTGGCGTGTGTCAGCAGGATGTTTGTAAAACAAATGTTGAGAGAGAGTGACTGGTTGGGAATTCAAAGAAAGGGTCACAGAGAGGATCCCCCACTGTTTTCTCCTGACCCTGCTGGAAGAAATCAGATTTCTTATCCCTGAAATGGTGTGCTAATAATATTGGAATAGTTAATGCTAGATCTGGCTGGAGGATGACAATTCCATTTCCCAACAACTTCCCAGCTTTCAAAATTTGTTTTCATTCTTCGCTGGAACAAACCCAAAACCTTTTGAATGTTTTTGTGAAACAGAATTGCAAAAACATTCATTTTTTGATTGAAAACATAGGTTCTCAATTTGGGTCTCTCTCTCACTCTCTCTTTCTGGTCAGACGTGACCAAAGAACCATGGACCTCGGAAACCTTCTCATCAAAATTGATATGGTTCCATAAAACATTCCAGCTTCAGTAAAACAGCATGTCAACAAATATATATTTAATTTAAAATGTTCCAGTCAGCTCTAATGAACATCTAATGTCAGGATAACCCTGGCACAATTTTGAGTGTATTAAAATGCACTTGCCCTTATCCAGCATCTAGATTATACTGAGAAAGACTGAGGTCCTTTGTACAGGTTTAGCAAGGTCCTGTGAAGGGGATTTATTTCATGTGGATTCATTCTGTACATGGGGAGGGAAAGAACACACACAGGGGAATTTAACAGAGATAGTATGTGCCCCTAGACTGATTCACTAGGTAGCTCCCTATTGACCTTTTTCATCCTCACAATTTTCTGATGTTCTTGAAATTCTTCAAACTATGAGCCTGATTCTGACCTTTCTTAGATCAGTTTTGCATCAGTGTCAAGTATCAGAGGGGTAGCCGTGTTAGTCTGGATCTGTAAAAGCAGCAGAGAGTCCTGTGGCACCTTATAGACTAACAGACGTATTGGAGCGTGAGCTTTCGTGGGTGCATCCGACAAAGTGGGTATTCACCCATGAAAGCTCATGCTCCAATACATCTGTTAGTCTATAAGGTGCCACAGGACTTTTTGCTGCTTTTGCAGCTGTGTAATTCCTACAGCAATAATGGAGCTATTTACACCAGTATGAATAAAAGGAAAATCAGGCCCCATTTTGGGGCGAAAGGACTCAACTCAATCGAGTCTCCCCTTTTCTTTATATAATTTCCTTGCTTCATTCTTCTTTTAGGATTCCCTGGACATCCTGCTGTTGCCAAAGATGGCCAGCCAGGCACAGCAGGTCCCCCTGGATATAGTGGTCCTCCAGGTCAGCCAGGACTTTCTGGCCCTTCAGGTGTCCCTGGACTATGTGAAGCAACAGACTGCAGGATCTATGCTCCTAACCTACTGTCAGAACAGGGATTAGTAAAGGGGCCATCTGTTTAATTATAAAATAATAACAATGCCAGGATAGATGTGGAAAAATATCTTGATGGCATGCATTTCCTGTTGGAATAACACCACCACCTGATTCTTCATTGGTGACCTAGTAATGTTATACTTGGCTAATGGGATACTGATAGGCATTAAACTGTAGGGATATTAAAAAAAGATTTATATTAGAAATGAAAGTGATTCCCCATAATTGCTCCCCCACAATTTAAATCCATAATTTAAATCTCATAGCATGACTAAGTAAAAGATCTCTTGGTTGTATTGTTAATTTACAAGCTACTGTCTGTGTAAAAGGTTACAGGCTAAACTCCAACTGGGGTCAAAGATCTGAAAGTTCATTTGTGATGCATGGCTAGAAAGGGTTAAACACCCTGCAAAATAAATAACCCTCAAAAGACGTGTGGGAAGATAATGTTTGTATTTTTGTGTATATACATATGTATGAGTAGGGTCGACAATGTAATCAACAGTCCCTGTCTATGCTGTATTCTGATAATTCAGAGGTAAAAAAAAAAATCCCATCCTTTAAATGAACTGTAAACACAGAATATCTCAGTATTCATCTCTCTTTGAAATTTATGGTGAATGGTGGAGGAAAAAGCAAATAGCTTTATGTTAATTCTATAGTTAAGTACCCGTGATGGACCTCCTTCAAAGTCATCCTAATTACTTTTTGTTCCCTGAAGGAATTCCAACTTATCAAAAAGGACATGAAATTGTATAAAAGATCCTTGGGTTCTGATTTCGTCATCTAAGATCTGCTTAAGCTTCATCAGGGGAAGTTTAAGTTGCAAGATTGAGGTCCCAGTTATGCTGGCACGCCCTGAATGTGATATTTGGACATTGGACTATAAATTATGAACTATTTTTGAAAGAACTCTTTGCAACCACAAAGCTCATCATCTCTGCTATGAATCTGCACCTAAATGAATTGAACTCAGGTCTGTATGTATACTGATCTTTTAACCATACACTCTCGCTTTTGTTTTTTAATAAATTTTAGTTTAGTTAATAAGAATTGGCTGTAGCGTGTATTTGGGTAAGATCTGAAAGATTCATTAACCTGGGAGGTAACATATCCGATTCTTTGGGATTGGTAGAATCTTCTTTTATATGATGAAATAAGATTTACAGACATTTTCATAATATTTGACGTGGGTCCCTGGATGGAGGCCTCACTTTAAGGGAACTGTGTTGTGTGGACTTCTGAGTAACCAGTAAGGTAATAAAGAAGCTGTTTTATGTTGACTTAGTAAATCTCAGTATTAGAATATCCACCAGCTTTTTGGAGTTTGGCTGCCCCATTCTTTGCAGTTCACCCTAATTGAGTGACCATAGCTGACACCCCACTAGGACTCTGGTCACATCGTTTTTCGTCTTCTTCCTTAGCCACCAGTCAAGTCTCCCCTCAGAGGATGTTGGGTAAACTAACTAATGCTTAGCAGCTATGCCCATTAGATTTCAGTTTTTGTTTTCCTGTTATATTTTGTACATAACCATAGCAACAATCACTAAGACAAACAGAGGCCCAGAATGATGTACGGCGGTAGTGGATATGTGCTGAATACACCATAGGGCAGCATTTTGAACTACCTGAAGGAACCATTTATTTTGGTGACTGTCAAGGTTTTTGAATCTTCATCAGGGCTTCTTTTAACGTGCCACTGTGGGAGTTGTACTGTACGTGTTTGATTAGTGATTATATTGTTAAGAATGACATGTCTACCCAGGCAGATCTGGAGTAGACTGTGACTGTGAGGAGCAATGGAACATCCAATATGTACACAGACATTATTACATTTTTCTTGCTGCACTCAAAAACATGAGCCTTTCGGACTGATCCTCTCTTCTGAGGAGCACTCAATGCAGCTGAGGAGAGGGGGCTTTAAGCCATGTTTGCGCTCCTTGATCCTGGGCCCACTTAGCACTGGTCCAGTCCCCCCACTCTAAGTCACAGCAACCTAAAGGAGACCATAACTTGTGTTGGCTGCCAACAGCCCCAGGGGAACTGTTACAGCAGCCAGGGAGCATCAAGGAACAAAAATGTCCTTGCCAAATGCTATTTCACAGATTAGGCCCTCTGCACCAGTCACAGGTCAGTAGGCATTATAGGAGCTACTAAAGTGGCTGTACATAATCAAAGTTCACGTCATGCTGCGTCATCATCCTGTGTTTGGCTAAAACGGTCTTTGTGCTGGCTGAAGGCTACCTTCATGCAGGGCAGAATCTGATCCAGAGTGTTCTGCTTGTAGCTGCAAATGTGCTGGATCACTAGTGGGAGAAAAAAAATTCTTCTCTCCTTAACTGCAATCAGATGTGAAGAGTGGCCTTCTGCTTATGGGGCCACAGTTCACATTGTCTCTATTTTCTTTTGGAAAATGCAGGATTAGTTTTCTATGCTGATGAAGATAATGGGACTGATATTAGAAACAAGTTCCTGAGACTCAGAGTTAATGTCATGAGTTTGTACAGTAATTATGGCACTGCAAACATTTGTTCTTTTGGCAAAGAAAGGCTATTTCTATTTCCCTTCCTTTCAAGGATGTGTTCACGTCTAAATTTTAAAATAAACCACAAATACTTTAAAAGTTTAAAAGTTTATTGCCAGAATGCAGCAGTCAGCTTTTGTTTGGTGTTACATGGAAATGAACAAGCAAAATAAGTAGAAAATATAGACGATGGTGGAAGAAAAGTACACGCTAATAATATCCCCCAATAATGAAGTTATAATTGAGCAGTCAACCAAGTACATTATCTGTGGAAGAGGATACAGCTTCTCATGTTACAGTACAGTATCCAGACTGATAAGGAAATGTGTTTTCCATCCACAATGTAACTTTTTTTTTTTTTAAGTAAAGTAAAATAAAATAAAATAAAATGGCTAGGCTGGGAAAAAAGTAAACTGTTACAGTATTTTCAAATCTTGGTTATCAGCTTACAATTTTGAGGGTATGGAAGTGGGAGAAGCAAACAATAGCCCATGCAAAATATACAGGAAGAGATTAAACAAAAATCCAAACATTAAAAAATTATGAAACTCGTAACTGTTGCATTTTGCTGTCCTGCAATCTTCTCTTCAAAAGTCTACACCCAAAACATTTTACAGCTTTTTAAGAAGATTAGAGAAGTTAATCACACCCAGAAAGGACTTTATGATTTATTTTGGGCATGAGTTTATTTTCCAGCAAGGTCACTGCACCCAAGCAAATAATAGTATGATCACAAACCAGTTTGTTTTGTTTTTAAGTGAAAGTAATACAGATTCATCTAAATGAAATTAAAATTCAGATACACTTGTTAACTGACTACTAACGCCCGATAGAGCTGCTGCTGAAGGATGAATAGGAATAAGAATATGAAGTATTTGCTGATGCATCTAAACTTCCTCTCCTAGATCCACTTTGGGAGCCTGAGCGGGAGCCTGAGCGGGAGCCAGGGGCAGAGGAGACATTATAGGGACTAGAGATGCCTTTGGATGAAACAGAAGAAGCTTCCAACAGTCTCAGCCCAGTCACGTCCTCCACCATTGATCGACTCATTGCATCTTTGTAGGATATTTTCAGCTTGGTTTTGGGGCAGGTCAGAATTTTGGTATAGCTGTTAGTGTCTTGCAATCTCTGAGCATTCCGTCCATCTATCAATCCTTTCCTAATGGCTTCCTCCATACTAATTCTTCCACGCACTTCTGGATCGACGAGGCCTCCAGTGAGGTACTGGAATTCAAGAAAGCGCTGACCAGCCTCATAAGGCAGCCACTTTTCCTTCACTGCCTCTGCTGCTGACATTCTAGTGCCACCCTTTAAGCCTTCAAACCCTAAGAAGGCCTTCTGAGCTGGCTTGAGCCGTGTGGCCATATCATGATCAATGATGCCTTGAGCAACTGCATCCTGAAGTGAAAGCCTTTGGCCTGTAGTAGGGCATATTATGCCTCCAGTGCAGGCCTGGGCTTCGAGCAACCGCTGTCCTGTAATGCTGTCAACAATGCCCCGTTGTATAGCTTCTGAAATGGAGATTCTCTCCAAGTTTTCAGTATCAAATATGGCTGCAATGGGGCTGCATTCCTCCAGGGGTGCTGAAAAAGAACCACTCCTTCTCACTGAAGAACTCCTGACACTCAGCACTGTGGGAGATTTAGTTACTGACTCATGCTTAAATACTTCATCACCGCCATTCTTGCAGGAAATCATGTCTGCAAACTGTGTAAGGCTCAAGCTTCCAGAACGGTACTGGTCAAAAAACTTCCTTTCAACAAGACCCTTATCAATAGCATCCTGAACGTCGTACTGATTGCCTGTTTTCCTGTCCACAAGGACCACTCTTGTGCTTCCATCTGACCCTGTAATAGTTATTTCTTCCCACTCACACTCCTGTTCAGAAAGTTCCATGTAGGTGTCATAATCTATGAGACCTTTATTGTATGCCTCCTGCACTGACATTTCCCGGTTTGTTTCTGGATCTACGATAACAACCCTGCGTTTCCTAAGGGTGTTCTTCTGTGATGTTTGCACCACCTTTTTCTTGTCTCTCAGGGGGAGAAGACAGAGCCCTGTTGCTTCATCCTTTATGCACCTTTCTTTCAGCTGCAGGTAGGTCAGATTTTCTTCGGTGTTAGGATCGAAAAAACCCTTCGTATCATCACTTGGGTCTGAAAGAATTAAATTGAGCTCTTCATTGAAGTAACCACGTTTGTATGCCATGTCAACCGGCAAACGGTGGCTTTCTTTGGGGTCAATGATTCCCCCAGTGGCAATCTGAGCCTCCAGCAAACGAATGCCATGGCCTTTCTCAATGAGCTCCTTATTCATTGCCTGGAACAAGGAGATGATATTTCCTGTTTCCGGGTCTTTGTACCCTGTGACTGCTCTTTCAGCAGAGAGAAGTTTGTCTTTAAATTCAATTCCAACAAGGCCTCTTTTGTAAGCTTCCTCAACTGGTAGCCTCATACTGCTGACAGGATCCACAATGAAACCAGTGGCTGCTTGGGCTTCCAGAAGTTCAAGGGCTGTTCCCGGTCTAACCAGGCCTATTTTCATGGCTTGGTAAATGCCAAGTTTCTCTTTAGTGGTCTCATTGTAGATCCCTGCTATGCAACTAGAGCCTTGGAGGAAATCCTTAATACTGTCACTGACTTCTTCCACACTAATTGTGCCTGCTTCGAGACCACATGCTGTCGATTCCTGAATAATTCCAGAGCTGACCAGTTCACTTATGGGGACAGGCTGCCTAATCCCTTGAAATGACATACTTCTCTTCTGCACGGGAAGGAGAAGTAAGCCAGTGTGAGGTTCAATCCTGCATTTTTCCCTCAGCTGGATGTAACTGACCGCCTTCTTGGTTGCAGGGTCAATAAAATTCTTTGAAGCACCTTGAGGGTTATTCAGGACTCTGTACAGGTCTTTGTCAATCAACCCACGAGACAAAGCAACATCTTTTGGCAAGAAAACACTGTTGACAGGGTCAACAATGCCTCCTGCAGCCATCTGGGCTTCAAGCAGGCGAATCCCAGTTTCCCTGTCAATCAGATTTTTCTTGATGGCATCAGACACTGGCACTGTTTTTCCTGAGAATGGATCTTTAAATCCCAAAATAGCCTTCTCTGCTGTATAGATTTGTTCTCGGTCATCAAAGTCAATGAGGTCTCTGGCAATCGCACTGTCCACAGTCAACAACTCATT
This sequence comes from Chelonoidis abingdonii, assembly GCF_003597395.2. NCBI lineage: Eukaryota > Metazoa > Chordata > Testudines > Testudinidae > Chelonoidis > Chelonoidis abingdonii. The sequence goes on along the minus strand of NC_133770.1, from coordinate 180,293,684 downwards.
TCTGTGCGGGTCAATCACGCCTCCTGTAGCTGCCTGAGCTTCTAAAAGCAGGACTGTGTTTTCTGGGGTAAGAAGCTGCTTCCGTTTGGCCTCCAACAAAGTGTACTTCTCCTTTGGAGTAAGAGATGCTCCTGCAATAGCCCCTGCCCCTCTAAGATAAGGTTCAATGTCAGCAGCAACTTCTTCCACTGACCTTTGCCCCCTCAGGAGCTTATCCAGGGTGTTTTTGTCTATCAACTGACATTCATAGAGCTGAATTGCTGTAATTTTCTTACGCAGCCCATTAAACAGCAATTTGGAAGGATCAATGGCAAATTCCTCTTCCGTCTGAGTACATCTGTGGGATCCACATGGGCGATACTTAAGTTTCTCAATCTCCCTTTGCATTCTGAGGCGCTCAGCATCCATCTCCGATTGGCTTTTGCAGCTCACCTCTTCCAATCTGCACTTGTATCGGTCTTCAATCCTCTTAATCTCCATTTGTAACCTTTCAATCTCAACCCTCAGGGCATTCTTCTCCCTCTCGCTCTTCTCTCGCTCAGATTCAAACTTTCTAATGGTCTCTTCGTTTCGGGAATACTGGCTCTTCCACTGATTTAAGTCATTCAGGATTTGTTGTTTCTCACTTTCCAGCCGTTGTTTCAAACGAGACTCTGATTCCAGTGTAATCTTTGCACGGTTCAGCTCTTCTTCTAATCTCTGCAGCCTTGCCCTGTCTTGTTCCAAGGTACTTATTTTCATCAGCAGTGTCTCTCTTTCTTGCATAATGTGAGTATACTGATTTTGAGATTCTTGAATCCTGTTGGATGCCTAAAATTTAAAAAGCGAAAAATTGAGAGAGAGAGATATGTTAGTTATAATTCCCACTTCTGATGTTATCTTTTTCCCATAACTTAGCCTATCACGTATTGGTACTGGAAAACCTTCTGAATATCCTTATGCTGTATCCAAGATTATGAATATGTTTTAATACACACTGACACCTTCTCTGAAAACATTTCTGTTACCACCTAGCACATAATGCCCCAAACCCAGTTTTCGCTTATAGACAGAACTGAATCCCATCCTAACTGTCTTGGTTTTAATTCTGTGTGTGGGTTAGAGAAGCCTGTGCTTTTATGGTGATCAGTTACCTTCTGACTATATTTTTACTATTACTCACACTATATACGTACAGTGTACACCGACACAAAGGGCCGGATCATCAGCTGGTGAAAATGGGCATAGCTCCATTTACTTATGCCTCCTCCTCTTGTCAATGTTTTTTATTTTCAGTTCAAAATATTTTTATCTGAATTTCTTTAAATTTTAATGAATATAATGTCACTTAACGTATGCGTACACATATGCACAGAGATATATAGAATGCATACTCTATATGCATCAATTGTATTAAATTAAATAAACTATGTATGTAACGTGTGTGTGTTTCTGAGTAGAGACATAGATAGACAGACAGACAAGACAGACCCAGAGACTCTATTAAAAAAAAAAAGAGAGAAACAATATTAGGAGTTTAAAAAGAGAAAAACAAAGGGAAAGAACAATGATGAGAACAGAAACGGAAGACAAATACCGAGGATGATATAATAAAAGATTACAGAGAGTAAGTATAGGGAAAATCATGGATGTAATAGAAAAATATTTTGAGATAAGCACAAAAGATGTGAAACTAAACTGCAAAGTGGCAGAGTTATGAATGATGTTTTTGACAGATAGTATATCATAACTATATATTTCATAGTTACACACGCATGCATAAATATGTCATGTAATACAGTGGTGTATACATAATATATTTGTTTACACATATATTCAACCATATATATAAAAACACACACACAGACTGTAAAGAAGAATTACTTTCTGGAAAACAAAGCAATACAGATGTGGATTTGTTCTATTACTGTATATATAATATATGTAGATTCAAACCTGCTCAGTAGATAGGGTTTCATAAATGCTCACCTGTACATGTAATAAATGGAAACTGCTCTTTGGCAGGTAACAAAGCAAAAGAATGAAGGATAAAATTTGCTATTTTAAAATTTTCTCTGTAATCACATATCATTGATATTTTGGGGAGTGTGGGCTCATGGTACAGTTTTCAGAGGAACCTAAGTAGCTTAGTACCAAGTCCCACTGAAAGGCAATGACACTTAAGCTTCTAAGTCACATTAGCACTTTTGAACATTTTACTCTTAATCCTTAGCTGCAACCCAAAGATATGCTCAAACCACTTGAGGAGAGGGGGCAAAGCCTCATAAGTCACTTTTGCAGCTCTTCAATTCTGGGGTTAGCAGCTGGTTCAGCACCTGGTGCAATTTACAATAGTCTCCGGACTGTTTTCACTTGTGCTGGATGAAACAGTCCAAGGTGTATACAGCCTATGGGCACAGCTGAAACACAGTGGCAATCCAAGTATTCCCTCTTGTCCTGTGCCTGTAAAGTGGGGATTAGTACAGAGCTAGGGTTTCCTTTGCACTGGGGGAAATCTTCAGCCAGATGGGTAAGACAGCTTTATGGCCCATTGATACTGCTTCAGGGGTGCAGAGAAGCTAGAAAAGGGACCAGGACCTGACTATTTTAAAAATCAAATTTAAAAGGGAAATGAATCTCACTTCTAATTAAACAGCAAAAAGTAAATTAAATTGATTCAAAAAGCCATTGGAGTCAATCATAGCATCGGAGAAACAGTAAAGTTGTGATCAAATATTTGTGAATACCTCTAGAGCCTGCTTTTGGAATTTTTCAATTTCCTGTCTCAAATTTTCCCTTTCTCTGTGCAAATCATTAATCAGCCCCTGAAGTTCCAGGGTTTGCTTGCTGCTTGTTTTGAGTTGATTCTTTAGTTCAGCAATAGTAGCATTTTTTTCACCATCAGCTTCACTTTTGCCCCTTCTTAGATCATCATATTCCAATCTTAAATTGCGCAGCTCTTCCTCTAACATCAAGTGTTCCTTAGTAAGGTTCTCAGTAAGAGACTGAAGTCTTTCAATTTCTATTTTGCACTCATTCAGGCTCCTGCTTTTGTCCTCAATAGCTTTCTGCAAGTGCTCACTTCGGAGGTGAGCCTGTTTTAAGTGTTCCTGCTCTTGAACCAACTGGTGGTTTAAAGTTTCAATCTCGGATGTGTATTTTCTTATCTCCTCTATGAATCTCTGCTTTTCTCTTACTTGACCATCTAGTAACTCTCTCTGGTGCTTAAGGTCATCTTCACTCCTTTTCTTTACAATGGACACTTCCTCTATCTGCTGAGTGAGATTGGTGATTTTAACTGACTGCTCTCTGAAAGATCTCCTCATACTTTCTAATTCCTCTTCTACTTTCTTCCTCTTGGAAGACTCCTCCATTGTGTTTTTATTCAGCCTACAAAGTTCCTCTTCCAGTTTATGTTTCTGGTGCTGCAAGTCTTTTATAGTGTTTTGCAACTTTGAACTTTCTTGATCCTTCCCTTTCTTCTCTTGTGAAATTCTTTCATATTCAATTTTCAGTCGTGTCAGTTCCTGTTCCTGGATCCTCAGTTTGTTAATCGTCTCTGTTGCACTGACGTTAGTTTTCTGCAGATCAAACTGAACTCTTTGTAACTGTTTATTTTCCTCCTCTAAGTCCTTCCTTTTACTTGTTTCCACTTCAAATGACTTTCTCAGTCTTTCAATCTCTTTGTTTCTCTCTTGAATTGTCTTTGCCGCATCATCAAGTGACTGCTTGTATCGCACGGTTTCTTCCGAGTGCATCTGAATGACTTGTTTTAGCTCAACCTCCAGTTGATGTTTCTTCTGGGAGATCTCTGAGCTAGCTGCTTTCTGCTGTTGAGCATTTTCCTCTATTTTTATAAGGTTCTCTGTTGTCTGACTTATTGTGTTCTTCAGTCTCCTAATCTCCTCACACAAATTCCTATTTTCTCGCATGGCATTGTCAAGCTGTGTTCGGTAATTATTTGTGTCCTCTTCTTTTTGCACAGTAATCTGGTGAATCGTAGTCTTGGTGATATTAATTTCGGTCTCATACTTGTTCTTTAAACTAATAATTTCCTCATCAAAATTGTTCCTTACCTTAGCCAGTTCATTTTCAAGTTGCCATTGGCTTTTAGCCTCTTCCTGAAGCTGAATCTTTAATCTTTCCAGTTCCTTTGTTTTTTCCTGGATAGTTAATGCAGCCTCCTCAAGTGCCTGCTTATACCTTGAGTTGTCTTCATTACGCAGCTGAATTATCTGTTTCAACTCCAGCTCCAGCTGCTGCTTCTGCTGTGACACTTCAGAACTACAGGCCTTCTGCTGAAGAGCATTTTCTTCTGCTCTCCTTCGTTGCTCTGTTGCTTGCAAAATGGCATCATTGAGTCTCACAATCTCATCTTTAAGGTCTCTGTTCTCCCTTGCCACTCTATCCAACTGGTTTCTGAGACTTTTTGTATCATCTTCTTTTTGGGAAGCTAGCTGATGGATTGTGGTCGTCTTAATATTAATTTCAGTCTCATATTTGTTCTTTAAATTACTCATCTCCTCGTTAAACTGGTTTCTTACCTTAGCCAGCTCATTTTCATATTCCCTCTTCCGTACGCCCTCATCCTGGAGAAGAACCCTTAACTTTTCTATCTCGTACTCTTTCTCCTTGATGAACTTCTCAGACTCTAACTTTTGCCAGCTCAGGCTATCTTTCTCATTTTGTCTTGTTTTCTGCAGTTGGTCATAGTCATTTTTCTGCTGCTCGTATCTATCCTCCATCTGCTTCCTTTTCCTTTTCTCATCTTCAATCTCATAAGTGAGTCTGGTTATCCTATCATTGAGATCCTTTATCTGACCATAGCATTTGTCCAGGTTTTGCTTAGCAGAATTGCCATCTATCTCAGCTTGTCTCTTCAACTCCTCTAGACTCATGAGCTTTGCTTTGAGCTGGGAACAGTCCACCTGGAACTTCTGCAGATTCTGTTCCAGAAATTTATACTTGTTGCTATTATCAGAATTTGCATCTCTGGCAAGCCTGAGCTCTTCTTCAAGCATTTCAATTTTAGTGCTTTTCATCTGTGGGATCAAAATTGAGAAAATGGGCTGTGATAATTATTTTGAACCCATCCCATGAATTACATCTTAAAAATCAACAACTGTAAGGAACATGCCCAATGCACAAAACTTTTATTTAATCACATCAGGACAGATTCAGATATCCATATTCACACCGAGTAGTACCTAGTACCTTAGTCTGCAAAATCAATAGGATGATTTCCAGAGTAAGATTCTACCTGATGTGAGTATGGGTGGCACAATTTGGCTTTTTGTTTTGGCAAAGTCAAAGCTCCCAGTGCTACATGCTGTTGGGAATGAATAAAATATCTTAACTTCAAACACATTTAATTCCCCTCTACCCAGAATTTACTAGCAATTGATATTGTTCATACCTAAGGCTACAAATTCTTTCATGGAGGTCACGGAATCTGTCACTTCCAGCAACCTCCATGAATTCAGCCCAGGGCAACTAGGAGCTGCAGGGTCTCCTTGTCACCTGGCATGGATACCCCAGAGCTGCCCTGGGTGGCCAGGCTATCCCAGAGCTTCCTGACACCATCATCAGTGGGGGGATCCTGGAGTTCCAAGCCCCCACAGGGGATGGGAGCCCCCAGAGCTCCGAGAAGGCCCTGCAGCTGTCTAGCCACCCCACAACTGATTTTGTCAAGGATATTTTTAGTAAAAACGTGACTAACAGATCACAGGCTTCCTCTTCTTTATTGCCTGTGACTTGTCCACAACTTTTACTAAAAATATCCATGACAAAATCTTTGCCGGATTCATACCCTCCCCCCACCTTCCTTTAGGTTCACAATTCCCCAAAAGAGGTAGAGTTGAGGTAGGATCCCAGATGTCTGAACTGGCCTGTAGAACAGGATTAGTATAGCAGAGTGAGTGGATGATATGCCGTTAAAGGGACGTAGAAGTGGGCACATTCCCTCTGTGCTCCAGGGAGCTCCTTCAGAGATGGTGTACCCAAAAGGCACAAATGTTCCCTTAAATAAGCTTACTTTAATGGGCTCACTATATTTGCAACCAATCACTTTCCTACATATACCTTACATTCCTCACACATGACCTCTGAATTGGGCCTGATTCTGGTCTCACCATGATGCATCACATCAACAGTAACGCCACTAAAAATAAGTGGAATCACAACACTGCAAAAGGACACAAGATCAGGCCCACAGAATGGGTATGAGGTTTGCAGAAGTAGTCAGCGTTGACCTACAAGGTGAGTGCTGGGTACTTTTGCTATTCCCATCTCATATGTAAGTCTAATATACACCAGCTTCTACATCACCTCAAAATTGGCCCTGAAAGTCACTACCACCATCTTTAAAACGGGGAAAATGGAATTTATTTGCCTACTTCAGAAGTGTGTTGTGAGGATTCATTCGTTTGCTGTTGATATAATCCAGGGTTTTTTTTTTCCTTTCTAATACTTTGTTTTGCATTTCACTAAGGGAAAAAGCTTTTGACCAGAGATACCTTGCTTTCAGACACTGTGGTGACAATGGAAAGTACCAGAAATAAAACAAGCAGGTTACCTTCAAATCCTCCATGCTCTTCAATATTTCACTTAAGAATTTGTAATAATCCCCTGATCTTGTAAGAAGTTCTATGTACCGAGACTGAATTTCTGCAGCCTGGAAAATAAAAACAGAACCATGGTCAGTCTATATGAGAAAGCTGTATGAGACCAGATAGGGGCTCAGGTTTTTTTTAATGGTTTAAATATATTCCAAGAAACATTGATTTAGAGAGTGTGTGGAGCTAATTCTCTGCCTTCAAACAACTCCCAATAACCCTAGAAGACTTTGGGAAGTGAAAATGCCCCTTTCTGAGATGACTATGCATCTTTTTTCTCCCCCCAAGATCCATTTGCCCCACTGCAGATGTGGTGTGAAATCCTGGGTTCAGTTCCCCACAACACCATATATTTCCTGTGTGACTGGGGCAAGTCACTTCAGGTAAAAAAGTCTCAAAAGTACCTAAGAAAGCAGCAAAGAATCCTGTGGCACCTTATAGACTAACAGATGTTTTGGAGCATGAGCTTTCGTGGGATGCATCTGACGAAGTGAGTATTCACCCACGAAAGCTCATGCTCCAAACGTCTGTTAGTCTATAAGGTGCCACAGGATTCTTTGCTGCTTTTACAGATCCAGACTAACACGGCTACCCCTCTGATAAAAGTACCTACGTAACTAATGAACTTATGTTCCATTTTCATAAGTGACTTAGGCACTTTTGAAAATTTTACCCCACCTGTAAAATGGAGATGATATCCCTGTCCTGCCATAAGAGCTGATTAGGGAGATTTAATGAAGCAACATTTCTATATTTCAGCCACTCATTTCTACTCTGCTCCTGGGATAAGAGAGGAAGGTTTCACACTTCTCATTTTATTTTGAAATGCAACAGATTCAAAAATGCTTTGTGACCACATTTTCTATTCAGTGGTGACATGCTGAAGTTAAACATTACAAATAGAAGCTGCCAAGATATTCTAGCTTCTTTTTGATGCATGATGGACTGTAACATTTCTTACAGTGAAGCAGTAATGACGGCACAGAACTTTTCTCTCTCATTTTCTGCATCCAAAGGGGATTTGGCCACAGTGAAACTGGTGCGGTTCCACTGCACAGGGGGCTCGCTACACAAGGATGTGAAAGGAGATCTGGTGATTCCAGAAGGAAGAATTGGATGTTGTTTCCATGACAATGTAGATCCATCTGCTATGCACATCTGTGTGCGAGCAGCTCTACTGCTGCTCCACAGGCAGATCCATCCATTCAGCCCCCTGGAACTCTCCTGCACAAAGTCTGGCAAGTCAGGCACGGCATTATGGAAAGGATTTTCCCTTAAGAGTCCAGACTGGCTTAACAGAAATGCTCATATACCCTAAACAACAGTAGTGCTAGCGATTAGGATTCATCAGCATATCTAGCAGGATAGCTTCAGTCGAAACATCTCATGCGAATAAAGATAGTTTAAAGGGAACTTGGGGAAAAAGGCGATGTACCTCTTGAAGAATCAACCCTGCAGGTGACTGAACTATAGTCTTCTTGATAGGTATGTTGAGCAACGTTTCCAGTCCTGAACTGTAGGAAGCAGCCAGTAATTCATAATCCTGTAAGGATGGAAACAGAATACAATGTATTTTTAATAAATGCTGAAAAACCTCTCTTGGTCCAGATTTTTAGAACTGTACACAAGTATTTATTGCTGTAAAAGGCTATATACGCTCCTTTGTTTATGTAGTATGAGGGAATCTGATCAGCCTGAATACTGCAGAGGAGAGTCAGATGAGTGTGTGTGTGTGCTGCGCAGACGGGAAAGGTGTTTGGCTATTTGTGACTGAGGTGACATGGTTAGTTAGGTGGAAGGACTCCTAGGTGCAATTGTTCTGTCACCTTTTCCTCTAGAACAGCAGTTCTTAACTAGGGGTCCAAAGCCCCCAGGGGGCTATGAGCAGATTTCAGGGGGTCCTCCAAGCAGGGTCAGCATTAGACTCACTGGGGTCCAGGGCAGCAAGCTGAAGCCCCGTCACTCCAAGCTCCACCACCTGGGGCTGGGGCTGAAGCTGAAGTCTGAGCAACTTAGCTTCAATGGGCCCTATGTGGTGTGGAGCCCCAGGCAGTTGCCCTGCTTGCTACCCCCTAATGCTGGCCCTGGCTTTTATATGCAGAAAAGCAGTTGTTGTAGCACAGCTGGGCCATGGAGTTTTTATAGCATGTTGGGGGGACCTCAGAAAGAAAAAGGTTGAGAACCCCACCCTAGAGCATTAACAGAATAACCTCCTCTGTGCCTTTTTTACATCACAGAAGGGGTGTGAACATGTGCCAGATACAACAGAGCTACTACTGCAGAGCACAAAATGGGACTGGGAGAAACACGAAGACACGGGCAAGCCACACAGAAGGATCACCAAAGATCATCATTATTGTCCCTTGTGGATCTTTCTTGACCTCTGTGACTATTGTATACTCTTCCTCCCTGATCTGCACTGCCATTGGCCCTGTCTTCCAAAGCAACCCAGAAGCCCCAGATTTCTCATCCACTCCTTCTCCCACCCTTTTAAATGTGTGACATGGAAAATTTGGTCTGGATATATAGTGCCTTTGATCCTCCTTCAGAAATCCAGCAGAGGTCAGTGGAAGCTGCATGCTGGGATGAAAGGAAATAATGGCCCTAAATATGCAAGTAACTGAGGGTACAAATTGCTTTCAGTAAGCTCTGCCTTCCCCAAGTGCTTTACACTAGCAATTTCTTCACATACAGTCCAGTATGAAAGAGGTGAGTGTGGGAGTTTTGCCTGAGTAAGAGCTAAGTGAAAACTGAAGGAGGGGGTCCACGTAGTGAAAAGCCATTCCTTGTGTAAGTGCTGGAGTAAATATACCTTAATTGCAGCTGCACACAGATCTGCTTGCTTGAGAACCTCCTCCACTTTGTCTCGTTTTCCTGTTATTTCACTATGCAAGTTCTGTGCAGGAAACAATAAAATATATTTTAAAAAACTTACTGCACTTCCACTTGCCAAAATTCTCCCTTGTTGAGGAGAACAGGAGGTGCCTGTTACTTTCTTGAAAGGGTGACTGCAATATAATATGATGGAATCATAAACGGCTTAAGCCTAAAATCCTTACTCTGTTCCTCAGGCCTTCCACGGACTAACTCTCATTGGTAGCAATGGAAACTTGCCTGAGGCTGAGTAACAACTGAGTAAGGACCTCAGGATTTGGGAAGTGCCTGACTTTAGCTAACACCCATTAAAAACCCTCTTTTTACTGGATTTTCTGGCTGTACTTATCACATAGCTTACATCAATTAGACTCCCTTGGACTAAATTCAAAGGTGATGCGTAAGGAAGTGTCAGTAGGTGGCGTGAGTCTACAAGGGACTGTGCTCAATTCTTGGCTGTGCTGTTGCACATAGTAGGGATGGTAATACTGCCTTGCGCCCTCCGTTTATACAGTGCTGAGGGCAAGTCTACACTACAGCGCTATGTCGGCGCAGCTGCACTGCTGTAAAGCATCTGGTGAAGATGCACTATGCTGACAGGCGAGTGCTTGCCCGTCAGCATAATTACTCCACTTTAGCGAGAAGCGGAAGCTATGTCAGCGGGAGAACGTCTCCCGCCGACATAGCTTCAGTGCGGAAAGTGCGAAACTTGTGTCTCTTGAGGGTGAGTGGCTTTTTCACACCCCTAAGCGATGTAAGTTAGATCAACTTAGGCTGTAGTATAGACCTGCCCTGAGGAACAGACAGATTGGAGACCAAACTGTGAAACCCTACACACAATGGTGAGCACCTATTCATGAGTAGCACTGTGGATTTCAGTGGGACTACTTGTGACAGTAAATGCTCACCAGTATGAGGAAGAGCTTCACAGTCTGGCTATAGGTGACTTGATCAAAGTCACATAAAAAATCAGTGGCAGAGACAGGAATTGAACTTAGCCTTTCTGAGTCCCAGTTGAATGCTTTAAGGACAAAACCATTCCTGACCCTGAACTCTATGGGCACACTGGGCTCCAGGCTTCCCCCTCCGCCCTCCTGAAAATAGGCTGGAAATTTTGAGAGAGCAAACTTAGACTCTACTTGAGCAGGGATGAGTTGGCACAGAAATGCCTGGTATTTCTAAACACTCAACTCACCAGCAAGGACTCGGGTTGTGGCAGTCACTGTTTTTTAAGAGCTGGAGGACAGTACTTCCAGAATGGTTTTCATGGCCAATCTATATGTTCTAATACTCTTTATGATTCTCAGTTATTTACCTTATGTATAGGATGACAGTTACCATAGAAGTAACAATCCTAACAATGTCATACTTATGAATAATGTTCAGAAAATACACAGGTCAGTCTGATTTTCATGTTAGGACCCAAGAGTTATAGTGGTAGGATGGCCCTTGCAATAATCGCAAATGGAAGACAGCTGAGGGAGAGGCCAAAGACTCAGTAAACGGACTGGATATCAGAAGACTGTAGAGAGGCTAACTTGCGTGACAGCCATGCGTACAATCATGAGTTTTGGAAGACAGCTATCGAAGTCATCGCCCCAAAGAGGGAAGTGGCAAAAAAGAAGAGTCTGTTTTCCATGTTTAGGTATAACACCATTTCAGAATAGGAATAAGTCACTTATGGGGAGCATCTCAGGATGGTTGTTGCATTTCTTAACTGGCTAAGTTTAATCAACTTTTCAACTGACACCATACAAACTCTGAGGCAACCTTTTGCCTGTGGCTTGTTTTTGTTTTTTTGGTAATGCAAATATTTTCTAACTCAAACCAGGCCATTACTATGAAGACAACACTGCGGCACAATTAATAAATTTGAAAAATCTGGTTCACTGAACGCATGGCAGTAAGGTGCCACATACCTTCTGCTCATGTGAATATCTCATGATGGTGTTGCAATCTCCTAATTTCACAGCTTCAATTGCATCTTGCCTGCGCTTAGCATCACAGATCCATTTGTTCAGAGCCTGGTATAAATCACGGTAAGTTTTCAGCTGTTTGACCTGTCTTTCTAGATCCCATGATCTAGAAAAAACAAAGAAAAACCATCAATGTGAAAAGTACAGTCTCATTCTTCACAAATTTTCAAATGTTTAAACAATCCCATCTCTTTGTGCTCATTATTACAAGATGTAAAACAACAGCAGCTGCTGAAAGAAGATTTAAGGTCAAAATTTTCAAATTTGTACGCTGAAATTTACATCTAAACCCATCTTTAGGTACCTAAATAACTGCTCGTATTTTCAGAGGTCACTGCAAATTGTGACATCTCAGCACCTCTAAAAATCAGACCACTTATTCAGTTGTCCCGTATGGATTTTACTGCCTAACTGTTGTGTGAGGATACCATATAAGTGCCTGATCTAATTCCCGCCAAAGTGACTGGAGAGACTCCTATTAATTTTTGGCGGGGGGGGGGGAGTGGCAGAAGGAGGAAGCAAGGGTTTGATCAGACCCTAAGTATGACAAGAATCAGGACCACTGATGCAGTTATCTGGATTTACATCAGCATAAGCTTGTTTACTGTAACCGAGAGCAGAATCTGGCCTGAAGTCATCAGTGCTGGAATGAGGAGTGCTTGAAGTGCTACCACACCCCTTGGCTTGAAGCAGTAACAACAACCCAAATACACTGTTTCCGCCATCAGCACCCCCACTATAAAAACTGTTCCAGTGCCATTGCCTGAAGTAACAACTTCAGGGTTTGACTAATATATTAAAAGTGAAATATTATTTAAAAAAATCTAATTTCCTTTTTACTCTTCATGCTGTTCAATTTTTTTTTTCAATTTATTCAACCTAAACAATGAATACAGATTAATCAGTTTAATCTTTTCTACTCAGTGTCGTTTTCTGTCTCACGCACACTTGCACAGTGTTGCAGTGTTCAAGTGGCAAAACACTATACAAGAAAGTTTTAAATCCAAACAATCAACTACTTTCAGTGACATTAAAAAAAAAATCCTAAAAACATTTATTTCCATATTAGCTTATATAAATCTTTCCCTTCCCCCAACAAAACTCTACATTTTGGACCTTTCCCACCCAACAGTGTCCTTTAACGTGTGCTTAGCCTCTTTTTTTTTTTTTTTTTTTTTACACAATTTTCCCATTGCCAAAAAACCAAGCTCTATGCAGAGACGACCAAAATTACCAGAATGCTGGTTACATCACCTCATTGTTTTCCTTCTAGCTACAACCTGATGATTATCACAACATCAAGAAAAATGGTGGGGGAAGGGCAGGGGGGTGGGGGAGAAGACAACTATTAGGAAACATAGACAAACCTGTGGTCTATCTGTTTCTCTACCCTGTGCCAACGGTCTGTTAGCTGGTTGACTTTGTCAGTGTACTTCCCAAGGTCCAAATCATAGAGAACATAAGCCTGGCTAGACTGCGAGTGGATTTGCATCACTTTCTGCAGCTCAGATTCCAGGGCGTTCAGCAATGACTTTTTCTGGTTTAGGTCTACTTTCATTTTCTGGATGTGAGAGAAAACAATTAAACATTCAGTTCCCCTTCTATAGTACGTACAGTGTGTTATTAGGGTTGGTTTAGCATTTTGGCCCTGATTCAGCAAAGCTCTGAACCATAGGGATGTCAACAGGACTTCATTATGTGCGTGAAATTAAGCATGTACGTAAGTGATTTCTTGAATTGAGCTCTCGTCTGTGACTACCATCTCAGCTCTTTTAAATGGTAAAGGGTGGATTTTAAACATAAAAAGGTCTTGCCTGCTCTTCCAGTTGCTCTACACCCAAGTCTCATTTAATTTCAGAGGATTTATCTGTACATGGAACAGCTACAGGATGAGGCCACAATACTGTCAAATACTTTTTATCTAACTGTATTTAAAAAAAAAAAAAAAATCTTTGCGGATCTTTAAACAATGACAAGACTTTTTTCTTTAGATTCCCTGCTACTCAGGGAACCATAGGAGTCCCCTCTCATCCCCACGCAGGGTTCATTCCTGAAGGTCACCAGGAATCTAAAATATAATTTCAGTATGAAAAATGTCCCTAACAGTTACAGATCCATATATATTCATAATCTCTAGCTATAAAAGCATTTAATCGAACCCTATTTTCTGTCAAAGCTGATGATAGCTATTAATGTAGGGTCCAACCCTGCAGCTGAGGGGTTGCATGTGCCTAACTCTCAGTGGAAGATCTGAGGTAAGCTCTGTCGTAGGACCAGGTCACTGGCTAACACAACACTGTGATTTAACTAGTCATATCTGAGATGTCAGGAAAGCTGAAATATCACCGGTGAAGCTTTCTAAACACTAGAAGGCCAGATCTTCAGCTGGCGTAAATCAGCATAGTTCCACTGCACATCAACAGAGATATGCCGATTTACACCAGCTGACTATCTCTCCCCTCCCACATCTTTGGAATGTCAGGAACTACAGCAGGCATTTAACCTCTCACCTTCAGACAGGCTCGGTAAGCCTCCACTTTATCAAGGTCCAAAGAAACCGTTTCCTCTTCGGTGAGTCTGACTTCAAAAACTTTGATCACATCTTCTGCTTGTAGAATAACCTGGAGCAGTGATCTCAGTGCAATCAAACTGCAACAAACAACGTGACCCAAAATAAATCCATAAATCCAGGAAAATGATGCTGTTTGGTTTTACAGGAACAGAGTTTAAGGTCAGAAGGGACCACCAGATCATCTGTCTGACCTGCTAGATGTCACAGGTCACCAGCATCACCCAGCATCCACACAGTAAACCCACTATAATTTCACTGTATCTTACTAGTCAAAAGGGGGAGTCTGACAAAGAAAACCCTGCTACATCAGACTCTTCAGAAACAGAGATGAAAGTCCACATAGGTGTACGGGCCAACTCACATGGGCCACTCTGCAGGATCAAGGCCTAGAATATTAATTCTAGGAAGTGCTTTGTTACATATTCATATGAAAGGCCCTACATAAAATAATGTTTTTTTACTGAAAACAAAACCAGATTTCTGGACTAATGGAATCTAAGGGATTTATGGGACTAGTTAAGAGACAGGAAAATGTTCAAAGTTCATGATTTGTTGTTATAACTTTTATTTTCTTACCTGTCTAAGTAGCCAGCAGACACACCATTAATATTTTCCAGTTTCTGAAACAAGTTAGTTATCTCCAACTGCAAATAGACATACTTTTCAGAGCCTCTGAAGTTGGGCAGCAGGTCCTTATGCTTGTTGAGGGTGTCAGCCATTGTTTGTGAATCATTCTGTATACCCTGACATGAGAGTGAGAAAGAGAGGAGAGAGAGAGATGTCCGTTTTATGCATATACATTTCTCGTGGCTAGATGAACATTCTGCATTGTATATGCCACTAATCTTCCCCCCAAAATACTTCACTTGATCTAATGGATTGCAGCGAGGATTAAAGTAGTGTCCTCAACCTGCATTAATAATATTCACCTATTACCTCTAGGCATAGTTCTACTTACTTTTATGCACAAGCACAAAAAGTGTAGAACCACTGGCCACTTCTCCCCCAAACTCCTCCTGCTCTACGCTGAGCTACACAGAGTTCAGCTCTACAGGCACCACCAACAAACAGTGCCTGCTTCAGCACTGCCCAATCCCCTACAGCAGCACTGCCACGGTCCTGTTTTTCTGGAGGCCTTTGCAGCCTCCATGTCCCTGGGGGATTTCACCTTTGAAAAAAATGAGTCAGTTCAGAAAAAGAAAACCAGCTTCTTTTCTTATCACTTTCTGAGCCACTGAGGTATCTTGCAGAAAGGGGACACTGAAGTACAGTCTAATACAATTAACTGAAGCTGGTCATGTTTTTAATCACTACACAATGGGCCCAATTCAGGCTATGAACAGGCACATGCCCAAAATGTCATGGTCAGAAGGGGAACTGCCAGGTGTCACTTTTCTGATCCATTCCCCCGTTCAGAGTTCGTAGCCCTTAGATCTGCTGCAGCCAAAGCAATGGAAGGAAAATTCAGGGACTAGAGCGTCCAGTTTGCATTTTACACAGATTATAGCTGGCAGACAGATGTTAATATTGCTTTTGCACGTGTGCAAAACATGAACCCATGTCCACGCTACAAGTTGGGGGCCTGCATCTAGTTCAATGGAGTTTGCTTCTAAAATCAGATTGTTGTCTCTTTCTGTTTAATCCCTCAAGGGAAGAATGAAAATCCAATCCATAAAACTACAGTTAGTTTCCACTTGAAAAATGTCTTCTCTTAATTACACTCACAAACACCCAGAGAAAAGAACAGAATTTAGCTATTTCCTAGCTGATCTGGAATGCAATACAGCAGAGTCTGCTGGAAATGTTCACACTCAGACTGAAAGGGTCTGGGAAGAACATCTACACTTACCTCTAACTCATTTATTTTGACTGAAAAATTGTGGGACGCCCCCTGATCCACTCTGAGTGGGGTTCGTTGCACCATACGCATCTCACAGATTTCTATTTGCCGACGAAGTTTCTGGAGTTCTGTCAGCAGCCAGGCCTCCTGCTTCTCAAGTTCCCGGTTTCTTTCATTAATTAGAACTTGTTTTGGTGCATCCAACTGAGTGATTTCAGTTGTTACCACTGTAGAACACATTAGGAGATAACCATTGGCATATGAAACCTGTCAAAGAGCTAACATGCAAAGTCACAGCAATAACAATTCGACCTAACGGTTCATTTGGCTTGTGGAATTAAGATCCCAAACTTTCATTTGTTCTTATGCTGCTGTAATAGAACAAACAAAAAATCAGGTGCCACAAAGAAAAGGCTATATTAAAAAAATGCAACAATGAGGTTTTACTTTATGATCACTGTAAATACACAATATGGGCTAACTTCTGCTCTCATCTGTGCTGGTGCAAACCCACAGCATCTCCATTGATTTTGCTGTGTTAAGTTCAGATTCACACCAGTGTAACTCAGAACACAATTTGTTCCTATGGGAAAACTACTGCACATCCAATTTTGTTTCTTGGGAGAAGTAATAAGATGTGTGCCTAAGAACCTTTAAGAGGATTTTCTTAATTACTCTTGTGCCTGTAGTGGCCCAATCCAGTGCCCAGTGAAGTCAAAAGGAGTCTTTTTATTGATTTTAAATGACACTGGATCAAGCCTAGCCAAAGAGAGCTTAAACAAATATTTACATGAAAAAAAAAATCCACAACCCAGACAACAAACCTTGCTGCTGTTGCTGAGGCCGTTGTTGACTTGGCAGTTGTATAACCAAGGTTTGATAGTGCTTCTGAGCATCAGTGAACTGAGTCTGGATTTTCCGTTTGTCATCATCACCAAACATCTCTGAGCCTTGACTGTTCCTAAGGAATTCTTGGTAATGGATCTCCAGATCAGTTATGATTCTCTGATAATCTTCTGTGCGCATGGTTTTCAGCTAAAACAAAGATGCAGAAATTGTTAAAAATGGAACAAGTGGAGCAGGCTAATGATAAGTTAATCACCAGGAAATATATTAGCCTAACTGCTATGAAACAATAGAGGATGAACACTTCAGAACAAAGTTTCCCAGCCTGTCTATAATTGAAAGTGAGTGCTCTGTAGAGCAGATACATTTACTCTCTGGCTGCTGAAGTTGGTGGTAACTGGATGGGTCTGCTGTTCACACCTCAGCACCTACCAGTACCAGCAGTATATAATGAAACGGGGGCTATGAAAGGACCCAAAAGGCAAACTTTCCCACTTGCTAATTTTCCAGTAAATCCCTGCCACAGTCAAACAGGAATGTGTTTTGCTTCTCCATTAATAGAACGAAAGGTTTTATGTATCTATAGTCCCTTGCACAACAAAGTCACGAAGTCTAACAAAGTGGTTCTAGGCATGACTTACATGTGACACCAGTGCCAGAACAATATGTGTGGTCAGTGGCAATACCAGTACTTCAGGCTTTTGGTGACTGATTTTCTGAGCTTTGATCCACTTTAGTGATAAATTGCTGTTCTGGACCCCAGTTCATTCCCACTGTTCTCCTACCACATGAATGTGTAGAGCCCTACAAATCCATGGCTATCTGCTTTATATCCAAGAATATCTGCATTTGTGCATGTATTGTTTACCATCTTGGCGGTTCATGAATCGGATGTGGATCCACATTTTTGTATTCCCGCAAGACTCTAACTAATGTGCATGCTGTAACCTGAGATAGAGTTTAGGCGGTTCTAAATCACAGTACTGGGAGTTTAGAGCACCCCACATTCTATCGTGTGTTAGAGAGACAACTGAATGGGACATAGTGAGCATTGCTTTGTATAGCTAGACGTCTAGTCAACTGGCATAGCTGTATGAAAAGGTGGAGCTCCACGGTCCATCATCGCGAAGGCCAATTAAATACCCACCTTAGCAATAGTCATAGCCTTGATTTTCTCAATGTCAATCATGCAATAGTGCCAGGACACCAGACTCTTCATGTTGATGTATAGCTGGTTCCACAGAGCCAGAATAGCTTCATAGTACTGCTCAATCCTGAGACGGGAAAAGAGGTTTCACAATCAGTTACAACTTTTAAGTCTCCTGCCCATCGCAGAAACTTTAGTTTGAGAAACTCCAGCCAGCCTGTCCAGATGCGTACTGAGACTGGACTGTAACTAGAAATGATCTCTGTCGTCAATTAGCTTTTGCTTATTTTTAAAATAGAAAATACAGTACAAATTAATTTGCAGGTAGTATTTCAAGTTCTACAGTGTATTTTAATCATGAGGACATGTGAAGCTACTAGTGAAAAGGGAGAAGGCTTTTACACATGACGAAGAAGTAAAAAAAAGGGGCACAATCCCTTCTGCACCCCCCATGCAGGCCACATTAAAGTGATGTTAGAAGTGTAACACAAACAGCAAGAGCCACAAAAATTTTTGGCTGAAGATGATTCAGACTCTCCAGGCCAGATCCACAACTGCAGTCCAGGAGTACTCAGTGTGGCTGTCAGAGGGGAAGTTCCCAATCCTACAGCTGCTTCAGACCAGGCCAATCCCTGGCACAAGTTAGATTAACCTGTGGTCTGCTCTAATCTGTGTCAATTGCCAGTGGCTCCAAGGCGCTGAGATCATTAGGGAGCAGGGATGCAACCAGACAACATTTCTTTTTCAATTTGATTTTAAAATATTCTTAGTATGCACCAAGTTCATCCATGGGGTGAATTTCTACAAATAAGGGGCCTGATCCTTTACTCCTGTGCCTGATTAGACTCATGTTATAAAGCAGGGCTTTTTAAGCAGACGCTTCCCAAACCTAGGCAAAATATTCAGAACCTTGTCAGTAACTCACTTAGTAGCAAGATCCACAGCTAATGGATTAGGAGGAGGAATAATAAGACTGACAGATGGCACCAGCATATCTACTCCTCCTGGCCCAGTTACAAGCCATTTGCTGCGTTCAGTGTTGTCCTTCAGTATGCATTCATCTCCTTTCCGGATGGTTTTCTGTAAGTAAAGCAGGAGAATTATTTTTAAAAACATTCTTCTTAAGCAAAATATGGATTTCTAGGCAAGACGGACAGACCATTAACCCAGGAGGAGGAGGGGGTGTGTGTCTGTGGCTTTAACCCACTTCCTATCGTGGCGTATGGAGGCCCAGTGCCTCACTGGCATTTCCCAAAGCACCGTGCTTGTGGGTCATAATTATCTAGATACACCATCTATGTCTGCCAGGAGCTCCTTCAGCCCTGAGGCTGCAGTCATGGCCACAATGCATCCCACTGCCCTCCCCTATCCAGAAAGGGAAGATTCCTTCCTCTATTTGCCCTCAAAAAACTTCCCAGTGTACAGCCCAATTACTCAGGCACTGTGCAGTCATGAATACAGGTCTAGGGCCACTCCATCATGTCCTTCCTCACCAGCCAATACAGGGCTGTTGTGGAGACCCTTTCCACAGCATTCAAGGCTGCTCAGGCACCTCTCAATGGCTGCTCCACCTGCAGTCCTCACCATCAGCTCCTATCCAGCATTTGAGTGGTGTGAAGAACCTTGTGCTGGCCCTCTGATTCACAGAGGAACTTTACATTTGCATGCGTAAATATCTGCTCCAGAACAAATTGTGAATTCATCCAACCAGGGGACAGAAACAAAAGCATGCAATCTATCTGACTAATAACAACTAAGTGACACAATACAGTTACGAATATTTGAGCAAACTATTCAGAAAGATTCAAATCAATTCAAAACATTCAAATCTTGACAAATAGAGGATTAAAGGTTACATTTGTCAGACCAGTGATTCATTGGCAATTATTTGGTCAGCTCTACTTTTTATAGTGTTCATTCTCAATCAGTAATGAGTACTCTACCAGATCCTGTTTGTAGTCACACAGGGCCTTGAGGATAATGGGCCTGTTACTCCTGTAGTCTGGGTTACGAGGCTTCAACTGCACAATCTTCCTGGACTTATTCACCAAGTTCTGCACTTGCCTCTTGTATTCCAGAATTTTCTCTCGTTCATTCTGGAAAGGTAAATTGTATTTTAACACTTCATTTAAAAAAAGAAACCATATTCACGTCACACATCTGTATTAATGCCACAATGGCCCACATCTGGCTCTCCCCAAAGACAGTGGCAAAACTTATATTGACTTCAATGGGACCAGGATATGATCTATGAAAAAACTGCAGGCTTTTTTTGTTATTTTTTTTTAAAGGCTGTAAGTGAATTAAAGTATTTCTACAGCTCTACCACCTACTGAGGCCTCCTATAGTGTTTTATCTGGATCTATGACTTATTTAAAGTGAAGTCCAAAAGTATGGGGCCAAATGAAAAGAGCCTAGTGCACTATGCATGCTCTCAGAATCAAACACCACCTAGAATCTTCATTCAGTTTTTGTTCAGGCAAGCTCCCACTAAAATCATCGGCTGTTTTCTCTGATTCAGGAGTAAATCAGGACTGTATGACCAGCTCCAGATGAACAAACATTTAAGTCAAATACAGCGTCAGGTCTTAAGATTTGCCAGGGAGACTACTACAATATAAAATTATGTATTAGATCCTTTATTAAGCACACTATACTTTTTTGGGGGGAAAGGTAGAGAATCTGTTTGGTGCCTACAGATTCATCTGATGTCTGTTCTCTCTATTTTCTAGCACCCTTTACACCTGGGAATGAGCTGGGCCCACACTATATAACATAACACAATGTTCAGCAAAGTTGCTTATGAAGAGCTGAAATACAAACTCAAATGATGCTGACCCACGTGTGAGACATCACAAGAAAGATCCATCAATGTAGTGTCATTCTGTCTTATATTCTAGAGCAGGGGTCGGCAACCTTTCAGAAGCGGTGTGCTGAGTCTTCATTTATCCACTCTAATTTAAGGTTTTGTGCGCCAGTAATACATTTTAACATTTTTAGAAGATCTCTTTCTATAAGTCTATATTATATAACTAAACTATTGTATGTAAACAAAGTTTTCAAAATGTTTAAGAAGCGTCATTTAAAAATTAAATTAAAATGCTGATCTTATGTCACCAGCCTGCTCAGCTTGCTGACAGCCTGCAGTTCTGTTCACCTAGACTGGGAGCAGGCAGAGCAGGGCCTGCGGCCGGGACTCCAGACCTGGGTGGGGGGGTTTCAGGGATCAGGGCAGAGGGCTGGGGTGGGGAAGGTCAAAGGTCAGGGCAGAGGGCTGGGGAGGTCAAAGGTCAGGGCAGAGGGCTGGATGTGTGTGGGGGGTCAAGGGTCAGGACAGAGGGCTGGGTATGTGGGGATGCAGGGCAGAAGGCTGGATGTGTGGGGGGGTGGCGGGTGCAGGGCAGAAGGCTGTGTGCTGGGGTGGGGGGGTGCAGGGCAGAAAGCTGAGTGTGTGTGGGGGGGTCAGGGCAGAGGGCTGGAGCGCTCCACTCGTAGGGGTGCTCCCAGCCCTTTGCCTGAGCAGCTGAGGGCAGGAGGCTGGAAGGGATATGCCTGTTCCCCCCATTTCCCAAGGCCCCATCCCTACCTCTCTCTGTCTCCTCTAGGGAACTGGCTGCACGCTGTTGCTCTTCCCCCGACCCCCTTGCTAGGGCCAGCAGCTGATTGGCGCAGGGAAGGAGAGGAGGAGGGGCAGGAAAGCAGCATGCTGGGGGGAAGAAGCGGGGGAGGGGGAAGCTTGGCTGCCGCAGAACCAAGCTTCTGCCTCCTGCCCCCGCAGGGGAGAGCGGTGGGCACAGGGGGTTGAGGGCCAGGACTGCAGCAGGCAGCTGCGTGCCGCTCAAAAATCGGCTCGCGTGCCATGTTTGGCACCCGTGCCACAGGTTACTGACCCCTGCTCTAGAGTACTGCATGCATTAGTACACAAAATGGGCCCAATCCTGCTTCCACTGACATCGATGAGAGTTTTGCTATTGATTTCAATTGGAGCAGGCCCATAATTTGTTAATGAAATTTACAAGGTGTGACAGTACCTCAAGTTCTTTGATCTGTTCCAGTAGGCTTTGGAGTGACATGTTCTTATCACATATGTACTTCTTTCTGACAGAGTCCTGTAGGTTCTTCAGGTAGTTTTCAGTGGATTGAGCCTCTTCAAAAAACTACAAAGAAGGATTGTAATTTCAGTTACACAGAACTCTCAAAAAATACTCCTTTAAAAAGCGATGGGTATTTTCACAAGTAAAAGGAATTAGAATCATTATCCAACATGAGAATCCCAATTTACATTATGGAGAAGTGCAGTGTATAAAACAAATAATGTTACTGGGTACTTGATACCTACATATATGAATTTATGAAGATTAGGGACATACGAAAAATGGCTTTCAGGTACCTAGGGACAAAGTTCATGCTTTTAATCAACTACAGAAGTAAGGGAAATGCCAACTTCCTATGAATTGTTGGTCAGATCAACAGGTCAAATTCTGCAGTTCTTTCTTGAGCAAAACTCACACTGAAATCACACTGAATTTTACTCCAGGAAGGGCTAGAGAACATGGTCTTACGTTACTCAAAATAATCTAATTGAGTTTTTGAAATGTGACATTTTCAAAAAAATGTTATACAAAGCTTGAAGAATAAATAAAGAGAAATAAAACCTCTGATACACAAAGAGCATGTCTCCCATGTTTAAGAAGGATGAATTCAAACTGGAACAGGTACAGAGAAGAGATACTAGGATGATCCAAGGAATGGAAAACCTGTCATATGAAAGGAGACTCAAAGAGCTTGGCTTGTTTAGCCTAACCAAAAGAAGGCTGAGGAGAGATATGATTGCTCTCTATAAATATACCAGAGGGATAATACCGGGAGGAGAGGGTTATTTAGCTTATACCAATGTGGACTCAAGAACAAATGGATAAAAACTGGCCATCAGGAAGTTTAGACTTGAATTGATGAAGTTTCTAACCACTAAGGAGTGAAGTTCTGGAACAGCTCAAGGAGTAGTGGGGGCAAAAGACATATCTGGCTTCAAACTAAGCTTGATAAGTTTATGGAGGGATGGTAGGATGGATAGCCTAATTTGGAATTAAATTGATCTTTGATTATTAGCAGATAAATAGCCCAGTGGTCTTGATGGAGTTAGATGGTTAGATCTGAGTTACTACAGAGAATTCTTCCTGGGTATCTGGCTGGTGAGTCTTGCCACATGCTCAGGTTAGTTGATCGCCTATTTGGGTCGGCAAGGAATTTCCTCCAGGGCAGAGTGCAGAGGCCCTGGAGGGTTTCGCCTTCCTCTGCAGCATGGGCTACGGGTCACTTGCTGGTGGATTCTCTGCACCTTGAGGTCTTTAAAACCACAATTTGAGGACTTCAATAACTCAGACATAGGTTAGGGGTTTGTTACAGGAGTGGGTGGGTGAGATTCTGTGGCCTGCATTGTGCAGGAGATCAGACTAGATGATCATAATGGTCCCTTCTGACCTTAAAGTCTATGAGCATTATTACTGCAAACACGAGAACTCACCTGAAAGTATGCTGCGTTCTCCTTCAGATGAACATCAATGCATTTGGTGATCTGAAGAATCCAGCTCCACTGAGTTTGCAGTGTGTCCATGTATGCCTACAAAAATTAATTTAAGAAAAGAACATGATTCATTGCACCCATCTTCCACTCATCTCAGCCTAGAACATGATTCTTTCTCTTTAAGCTACCTACAAAGGCAGGGTCTGCTACTGCAAATACATGTAACCGTGAGTGACTTGACTCATGCAAATAATTCCACTTTTCAACAAGGCAGCAACTGACCAGCTAACTGACTGTGTAAAGTCAATATTCACCATTTCCTCTCTATAAAGGACTGCTTACTTCATGCATTTGACAATCAGAAAAATAAAGGAAAATCTTTTTTTCGACAGTAACTTTTCAGTTACAGTGTTCTTAGATGTTACTTGTAACTACAGTAGTTCTAATGTTTTCAGACAGAAATTTTATTTTCAAATTGATGGAGTCTCTTTAAATGTTAGATAAGACAAAACAACATATTTCAATCTGTGAAAACAAAATTTCCTGGCCTACCTACTGACTTACTTTCTAGATTTCAGTTGGAGAAAGTGCTTACAGTCAGATTAAATGATCCCTCAATAAGAGGTGTGGCTACCTTCAAAACCTGGGCAGCTAAACAATTAGAGCAACAAGAATGAGATGCCTAGCTACAGTTAACTATGTCTCATATAAATCAATCCATGTGAGATGAAGGAATTCAGGATACATCTAAATACTGCCTTAAGACCAACCATGAATTTTCTAAACACACACACACTCTCCCTCCGCCCCACTCTAGAGAAGCGATCAGTTTTGCCAACAAACAAGTCTCCCTGGAGCTGCCATACAAATATGGAAT
The DNA here is from genome assembly GCF_003597395.2 of Chelonoidis abingdonii. NCBI lineage: Eukaryota > Metazoa > Chordata > Testudines > Testudinidae > Chelonoidis > Chelonoidis abingdonii. Next base: position 180,269,435 of record NC_133770.1, on the reverse strand, counting down.
TTAATTTACAGACCTTCCACTTCACTGGGAATTTCACTCACAGAAGAGCTATGGGATTGGGTTTAATCCCAGACAGCCTAACCTACCTCAATTTTGTCAGAAGCAGGGTGCTGATTGAGCACTAGTTGGTCACTTTCTTGCTTAAGTTTGTTGAGGTCTTTTTCTTTAAGTTCCAACTGGCTCATGCGTTTCTGTGAATTCAAAGCACAGCATTAAACAAACACTTCACAGGCAAACTGACAATCACATGTCATTATCTTGTTTAATAAGAGTTTCCAAAAAAAAGGTTAAAGGCTGAAAAAATACTGCAGAAAACTACTAGCATATAAAAATTAAATTATATGTAATGTATTCAAAGTGATATATTAATATAGTCCATTAAAAAAAAAAAACTGTTAAAAGAACAACCTCTCCAGTGCTACTCCTGGGGATGTACAGCTCTGCACTGCTCCCTCTGCAGTGCACCAAAGCCACTCTCTAGCTCTTACTGTCTACGTGCAGTGATCAAAGGAAAATTTGCAGAACCTTGCAAAATCTAACGTAACATGACTAAAAAGGTATCTGCTCAGGACTGTAAATTTTGTTTTCTTCTTTAAATGAATGTGGTGCTTGGGAAAGAAAGCTTGCATTGTAGCTGCCTGCGTCCTTCACTGTCTAGCTGTCTAAATGCAGCATCTCTCCAACACTCCCTGTGTGCCAAGGGACAATCAATAGAGATGAGACAGTAGTTTCTTCTCTATGTTCATGTGATCATTGGTCTCTGCACAGTTTGCCAACAGAAGAGCTAATGGAAATGGTGGCTATCAGTCCATAAGGAACTGGCCTGGGGTCACCAAGCCATATCACAAAGGGCACCAGAGAGTCACAGATTTTAAAGCCAGAAAAGACCATTATGGCTATCTAGTCTGACCTCCTGCTTAGCACAGGGTATAGAATATCTACCAGTGATTCCTGCAGCAAGCCCATGATTTCTAGTTTAGCTAGAGCCTATCTTTAGAAAGGCATCCAATCCTGATTCAAATACCCGACACACGTAGATACAAACTAGCAACCTGGAAAGTGAAGGAATTCAGACAGTACCAGTCTCCTGAGCAGTGCAGTGCCCCATTATCAGGATTTATTATCAAAGTCCACAGGGAGGTTGTTTTTGGCTCTAACTTACAGAAAAGGCCTCCTGCTTCCTGGCAATATCTGTGTTCCTGTCACTCCAGTCATACAGAAGCTCCTCTTCCTCACAGTCATTGATCCACATGATCTCTCTGCTAGTGGCTTGGATGAGGTTCTGAAACTGACGCAGTTGATCCATTCTCTCAAAGGAGGATCTCTATAAGGAAAAAAACAATAAAACAAAAGGTAAAAAAAAAAATCAGAATCACAAAATACACCTTCTTTTAAAAATAATACAAAAAAAATGTTACAAGACAACTGTTGAAAACAGACGAAGTGTCTGGATTTATTAAGTAGTGGGATCCAGAAGTCACCAGTGCCTGAAAAACATTCGGTTCAAGCATAAAAAGAACCGCACGACTCAGTATTTGTATGTATTTTGTTGAGTGAGTTTGGGGTGTTAAAGAGGTGCATTTATTTACTTCCAAAAGGAGGAAATAGTTCAAGAAAGCCTCACTGATCTAAAGAGAAACACAATGTGCGATTGTTATTGGTACAACCATTAGCATAGCCCAGCAAGGGACAAATCTGTTGTAGATCAGAGAGTAGTGAACTTCAGGAACCACTGCAGCAAATAGTAGGGAGTGAATCTCAGAGGCAAGAAAGATACCAAAAATAAAAATAAAAGGGAGACTAAAAATGAAGGGGTCAGTTTTCCTGCTGCCCCCGCTAAATCCCAATACAGCTAGTGGGAGTTATGTTCATATGCCAACAGCAGAATAGACCCCTGGAAGTGGAATGCAGGTCAACAAAATGCATAAAAGAATACAGCACAAAAGTGCGAATTAGACACTGTCAGTATCTATGTTTTAAAATCCAACCTGCCTCTTAAACAGTGAGGATGAAATTCACCCCTGTGCAGATTGGGCTGAAGTGGGACTGGCAAGGTCCACAAGCTGTGTGCTGGGTGTCTGCACAGGAGGCTATTTTATCCTTATTGTATCAACTACAAGCAATTAAATCAAACAGAGCACACATTCCAAACTCCTCAGAGGTAAACAAATGTTGTGCTTACCAGAAGGGTTTCATATTCTTCTTCTAGCTGATGAACTGCAGCCTTCTCACGCTGAAACAAAGACAATAATTATTTAGTGTGCTTTGCATACTGACAAACCTAGAGATGAGAGAACTGTGCATACTCTAGGATGCTTACATACTATAGTGATGGGTGCCACAGACAATCCTAAGACAGATCGCTATTAGGGCTGAATGAAATCACACTCTGTTTCATGAATTGACATCAGATAGACTCAGTTGTCCACTCATATTTCCGTTATGACCCAATTAACTTAGACCCAGACTGCACACTTTGGCAAAGCCTTCCGCAAGGGGTGGCGCAGAGCTCCAGCACCCCTTGGACAGCACCAGGACAGTCTGACCATGCGTTGGATGAGCAATCTCCCTATTGCTGCTTGGTACGCACATAATCTCTGTAATTCACTGAACTGCTCCTGAAAGTGGGTGTCCTGTGCAATTACATGGAACTGACATATTTTTAGAACTAGTGGATAGCTTCCAATTTCCACAACACTATGTCTACACACCACACCACTGGCAGCAGCGTGTAGGGTATGTCTAGCTACATGCTGCAATGAAAAGCAAGTTGCATCCACACTGCAGCGTGTAGGTATACACATCAATGAAAGGCACTGGCACTGGGGAGGTAGTGGGGGAAGGCTAGGCAGCATCCAGTAACAGGATAAGGCTCTAGTAGTAAGGAGGTAGTGGGGCAGTGTAGATGGGGGCGGAATTGCTTGGGTGTATAAATAGCTGTGCAGGGGTATATACCCAAGGGTGCAGGTGTGTCTTTCTTTACCTAAGCAGTGCCTCGCCATCAACGCTGCTATTTACATCCATGCTAGGAAAGACTACAGTGTATGTACTCTACACACCACTGTAAAAAGTGTGCACTGTAGACATATACCCAGAGACAGCATGGTCTAGTGGTTTGAGCACGGAGCTGGAAGTTCTTGTTTTTAATCTCAGGTCTGCCTCTGACTCCTTGCATAACGTCAGGTAAATCACTTAGGGCTAGACTGTGCCCCTTCTTACTTGTCCAAGCAGGGGTGTAAAAAGGAGTATGTCCCTCCACTCCCTTCTGCTTGGCCAAGAAAGACATACTTAGGTCTTGGCTCCAGGTCTGCAGCACAGAGCCCTTGAGCTCCCATGTGACCAAGTGCATGGGAAAGGAATAAAGAAGGGTGGAGCTTTGACTCCCCCATTCCTCCCACTTGCTGGCCAAGTATCAGGGGGATGCAAGAAGCACCTTTTAAAGGCCTGGCCCATTCCCCACCCTAGAACGAAAGGGGAACAGGGAAGCTGTCATGCCTCAGAGAGGTCAGGCAAAATATCTGCCTGGACTGCTCCTGGGGTGGAGCTGTCTTCACAGCACCCCTTGCTCAGAGCTGTACTTACAGGCTACAATCTAGCCCTTAATCTTTGTGTATCAGACTCCCCTAGCTATAAAATTGGAACAACAATGCTGACATATCCCCTGAAGTGTTGTGAGGATTCATTTGTTAAGGTTTGTACAAAATTATGAAATTCCACATCATTGCTCAATATCATCATTATCTTCACGGAAATATTGGAAAAAGAAGGGAACAGCAAAGAGGGCAGGATGGATTACAAGCATCTGGGCCTAAAGCTGCTGCAATCTTGACAGCCAGACCTTTTGACCAGAAGACACCTTGCTATCCTCACTGCTGCAGTCATTTTAGCAACCTGTGGATAGGAACTTAGAAGGGAGGAGAAAGTAGATTACCAGATCTGTTTTCACTTTGTCCAGGTGCCAGCGATAGTCCCCGATGGCATTGTGAAATCTCCTGTGGTCATTAATTTGTTGCTCAATAGCTGCTGCGTCAAAACCCCATTTCACTAACTCCATTTCAGACTACAGAAAAAAGGGAAAGCACATGTCTCTTTGTTTGCAATAAGGCACATATTATCCAAAACAAAGCACCAGGGAAACACACACACAGGGAAATCTGTCTCTAGGAGGTAAGGTGTACAGTTGAGCAATGGGAAGCTCAGAATAGGAATTATAAAGTTTCCTAAAAGTGAGATCTTTATTAGATGGTGTAACAGGCTCCTAACATAGTGGCTGAGGAATTATCACTTGAGTCACTTAAAACTGGACTAGATAAAGTATATTTTCATCTCTAGTGGGTCTGAGCTAAACTATTCCTTTATGTTCCCCTGTGTAACTTAATTGACATCACAGGAACTGCTCTGATGTCTCTGGAAACAGAATCTGGCCCTATGACTCTATGAGACTCATGTAGCTTGTGAAAACACATACAGCCAAATTCTACTCTCAGTTATACATTACATTTCCATCAAAATAAATTACAGTAACTTACAAACTTCAATAGGGGGCAGCACAGGTATATCTAAGACCAGAACGACTCTGGGACACACTGTTTGTCTGGCCTATTGGTATATGCAGTTATAGCTGTATTGGTCCCAGGATATTAGAGAGACAAGGTGGGTGAGGTATGTCTTTTATTGGACCAACTTCTGTTGGTGAAAGAGACAAGCTTTTCAGCCACACAGAGCTCTTCTTTGGGTCTGGGAAAGGTACTCCTAGTGTCACAGCAAACATGAAGTGGAACCAATTGTTTAGTATAAGCAGTCAGCACATATGGTAAGGGACCATTCAAGACAGAGTGGCTTATTGGTAGAGCTCTACCAAATTCACAGTTCATTTTGGTCAATTTCACAGTCATAAGATTTAAAAAATCATAAATTTCATTATTTCAGCTATTTAAATCTGAAATTTCATGGTGTAATTGTAGGGGTCCTGACACAAAAAGGAGTTGTGGGGGGAGGGTCACAATATTATTGTAGAGGAGCGTTGTGGTATTGCTACCGTTACTTCTGCGCTGCTGCTGATGGCAGCGCTGCCTTCAGAGCTGGGTGGCTGGAGAGCAGTGGCTGCTGGCCAGGAGCCCAGCTCTGAAGGCAGAGCCACTGCCAGCAGCAGCACAGAAGTAAAGATGGCCTAATATGGTATTGTCACCCTTACTTCTGCACTGCTGCCTGCAGAGCTGGGCCCTCAGTCAGCAGGTGCCACTCTGGCTGCCCAGCTCTGAAGGCAGCAGCACGGAAGTAAGGCTGGCATGGTATGGTACTGCCACCCTGACTTCTGTGCTGCTGCTGGTGGGGCGCTGCCTTCAGAGCTGGGTGCCCAGTCAACAGATGCCACTCTCCATTTGCCCACCTTTGAAAGCAGCACAGAAGTAAGGGTAGCAATACTGTGACTCCCCCTAAAATAACCTTGCAACCGCCCCACCCTACCCCCACACACACACCACCACCACACACACCTCTCAAACTCCCTTTTGGATCAGGACCCCCAATTTGAGAAGTGCTGGTCTTCTCATGAAATCTGTATAATATAGGGTAAAAGCACACAAAAGACCAGATTTCACAATCCGTGACGCATTTTTCATGGCCGTGAATTTGGTAGGGCCCTACTAGTTAGTAACATTTCTATTTGGGATGTCACGGGAAAATCTCTAGAAATGTTCTTTGAAAAAGTGACAATGAATCCGGGCAATAGCTGTCAAGGATCACAATTCCTTGTTTTAATATTTTTAAATATCAAAGTTCATTAAATCCATTATAAGGATGATCAAAATCATTATGCTTCCAACTATAAACACACAGCCAAATCCTTTTTTTTGATATTTGGCTTCTTCTATATTAGATATGAAGAACTGTTTCCATGCTGATAATTACCAGATATTATCTCAGCCTTAGAGAGAGATTGATCCGTATATATGTGGTGTCTGTGCATACACATACACGCCCATATCACTCTTGGGCTCAGAGCATATCAGGTAATTATCAGCCTGAAACCAAATTGCTATGACTCAGCCTTGCAATACAACTACTACCACAATACCTGCTATCCTGAGCCACACCCATGGTTAGGCAGAGCTGGAAAGATTCCAACAAAGAAAGCCATTTTATACAGTCGTCCATCTATAAGTTACACAGGACTTTGACCCTTTTCATTTCAGCTAAAGGCCAAAGTGTTTGAAGCAGCAGCAACATTAGATGATTGCCACTGTGTGAATAAGGGGTGGCTGGATTCCAGCTCACTGCCCCTCTATACAACACAGAAATTCAGTTGTGATATTCAGCATCTGATTCTCCTATCAACAAACCACCATGAAAGAAAAATAAAGCAGAGGCAAAAAGCAACAGCTGTGAATGGTTTCCCATGTATCCTATTACAAGGGAAAACATTACCTTGGTCCTGGAGCTGGGCTCTGCTTAATAGATCCTAGACTCCGGGGGAGTGAAATACAGTATGTATTGTGGAGTACAGGGAGCAGGGAAGAGTTCAAAACTAACGTGAACTGTTGAACAAAAGAAGTGCTAAGGGGCCAAATGGTAGCTGCCCCCCGCCTGGGTGAGCTAAGGGAACTGGCACGGGGAGTGATTCCTCTTTTTCCTCTAGAGCTTCTATGCAGGATGCAGCCAGAAAACCTGTGCTCCCTGTGTACAGGTAGGCCTGTCTGATGGGATGTCCCATGTTAAGTACAATGGCTGGTGGGTGATCTCTGGTCTTCACACTGGCTTGTAGCTGAAAGTCCCCCTGTGCAAGCTACACCATTTCCTAAACTGTAACAAGGGCTAGCAGTGAGTGTGCTCCTCTCCCAGCATGTTTAGAGGAATCATACCGACTTCCGGCCTCTGCAGGCACAATGCAAGTGTATCTGCACTTCCCCACCCACCCTTACAACATCCCTCAGTCTATGTACTAGAGCTATGACAGAACCCACAGCACTGGAGAGTGATTGAAGGGAGTGTGCAAGGAGCTTATCTTTCCTCATGTGGTTTGCAAAAAAGCCACCTGGTAAACACCGTAAACAGAAGCTAGGAAGATGGGGCCATAACCGTACGTATTATCATAAAAGCAGATTAAATAGTTCTTGGTTTTGGAAAAGTAATAGATAGAAATCAAAATTTCAAGGCTGGACTGGTGCAAATTCCAATTGCAGCCATTTTCTCCCACACCTCCCACCAGCCAGATAATGGGTGCACTCCAAGGGATTTATCAAATCATAAAAATAGGGTAACCACCTCATAAGCACAGAACCAAACTACTGGGTTATAACAGGTGTCTTCAGCAACTTGTGTACACAGACAAATGTATATTTTTCACATGCAGACAGTGCACATGAACATTTGTCACATCTGAAATTTTGCTATTTGGGGAAACATTTTTGAAAGCTTAGTCCTCTAACCAGCAATGCTACTTTCCTAGACTAGTGGGATACCAGCTACAATGTACTGGCCAAAAGGATAAAACCATGGCAGATGGTCTTAACTGGGCAGTTGGTAAATATAAATCAAAGGCATAGAGGGTATATGTGAAGGCAAAACACCAGGTATGCAGGAATAGTGCAAATGCTGAGCACTAATCTGAAATAAATGGCCCATTATTTCTTTGTGCCAGTCTTTGTTAGATCATCTGAGAGCCACCTTTTCTCTGTCACATAGGGTTCTGGATCCTGTTCTTTATTTCAGTGAAAATACATATATATAATGAACTGCAATTAAAAGAAAAAGAAAGAAGAGACAACACAACATTGTCTCACAAGCTTTTTTAAAATATGTTCTGATGGTTCCCACAACACCACTGAGTGTGAAGTGAGACTCAGTGCTGCACCATTTTTGACTACCCTATTTGTGCTTCGGATAGGTTTACCTTCTGTTGCCTCATCCAACCCAAACATTCACTGGTGATGCGTTTGGTGTACTCATCCCAGCCTGAGCCACTCTGAGAGGAATAGCAGCCACCACCCTTAGAGCTGGCCCTCCGGACGCGAGGCCCAGTGATGGCTTTGTAAAGGGCACGCATTTGCTCTTGAAGCTGAAGAAGCCTGAAAAGGGAAAGGAAATAGTTAGCATGAACCAGGAAAATACCCAAAAGAGATGTAAATAAAGCAATTCACATCTCCTGCTGAACCAGTAAGTGTGCAAGAAAACCCCCCAAGCAATCTGATTGAGGAACAGAACCTTGACAAAAATCTCAGGATAGCAACTGAGACAGGAGATTTCATGGGAAGTATAATGCTGCCAGCCCCACTGAGTGGTATTGCCTTGCACTAGCATGAAGGGAACTGGAGTTTAGTTCCATGTTCTGATCGCTTGCTTTTCTGGCAGCAGGAACTGTGAGCATTTCAGAGACAGCAAATTTGTGTCTCGTGAGGAGGAGAGTCCCTGATATCACTCCTTATTCGTTCTTCTGACTGAATGGGAGTGAGGATGACAGGTTCAGAAGGAAATCCTGCCAATCCTCAATGAAGGATCATTACTGTAGGTCAAACAGACAGAGTTACATTCTGTCTGCTAAAGCTCCACACTAAAAATCCCCATGTGGTGTTCACACGCAGCAGTAAATCTCATATACGTACATGGAAAGTAATTATTTCTGCTGGCCTCTGCTGCAGAAATGCCTGTGTACACAGCCCACAAATCTCATGAAAGCTATCTTTTTCAACATCTTAGGTGGCTTGCTTTTCCCCCAGCTTTGTATGTACAAGGTGTGACACAATTCACATGCAGAGAGGAATAAAACGGTATGCACTTTCATATGTGCCAAAGATTCTGCACGATAAGAACAGCATGCTGGACCAGACTCTGATCTCAGTTACAGCATAAAAGCAGGATAATGTCACTGACTTCAGTGGAGTTACTCCAGATTTACACTTTGGTAAACAAGATCACAATCATTTGTCCCATTGTTGGTTGGGTTTTTTTAAAGCTCCGAAGGCATAATGAGAAGGCTGTTTGTTTACAATGTGATGAGAGCACATTCTTCTTGTCCTTCACCAATGGCAGTACCTTTTCTGATACAAATCACAAGGCTGGCCCATTTGCCTCATCTCTCTGATCAGCCCATCGAGGATATCCATATGTTCATTAGCCTGTGCAAAACATTCTTCCAGTTCTCTGTTCCTGCTTATTTGAATGCCATCCCCATATTTCAGTTCCTAAACGAAAGGGAAGAAAAATCATAAATTGTACAAATCCCAGCTCAGTAATTTATTTAAAGAGAGATAATGCTTTGATCTGTTATCAGGAGCAATTACATTTAAAAGGTATGACACACTGAACTTGGAGACAGCTGATAAACTCTTTTTGCTTTCAGTTCTATCAATCAATAAATAAGAAATGAATATTAATAAATATAATGATTTGAAATGTGACTTTCAGAATTCCCTATGAATCTCCTCTTCTGTGATTATACTTTTAAATAATAATTAATGTCTCTGCTTTTGTTTTACTTCCCACTATACCAAAACGTCAGCACTATAGATACAAATCAAATCCTTCCAAAAAATAATGATAGGCTCCTTAGTACACATAGCTTGAGTTTCCTTGAATCCAGCATTGGGACCACCATACTAACCCTCAAAATGAAAAATGTCTCTATATTTATCCACAGTGGTCACATTCCCCACGTTGCTGTGTTAAGAACTGCCCCTAAATCCATTGACAATTTCAGTGCAAAGACTTGAATGCTTATGGTCTTTATAAACATCAGAGATGAAATCGTAGCTCCACAGAAGTCAACAGCAAAACTCCCATTTACCTAAATGGAGCCAATATTTCACCCCAGGAATCAAGGGAGTAACAAGTAAGTGCTGTGCCCCAATGGGAATTGCTAGACATTGTCCTGATTCAAGCGAAATACCTTCTGAGAATCACAGAATTCACTCTGCACGGGGCCAGTGCTATTAACTTGGGATAAAGCAGGGACAGGCCATGGCCAGCCCCTCTCACATTCCTCCCTACCAACTTGTGGAGGCTGGCGATAATTGCTACCTCAGAGTCATGAATCACAGTGCGCACAGCCGCTGCACAAGGGGTAAAGGATCCCTGACCTGTCTCCCTACTTGTCCACCTACACGGGACCAGTCACAATCGAACATGCGTTTTTTTCCCCCCTCCACCTTTGGGAAGGCAAAATTCCTATGGAATTCACACTCTTTGGCCCCAAAAGAATAAAAATTAAACAGCGAAACAAGTGGCCCAGAGCCAGAATGAAGCACTTTGTTTTAACACCACTGAAATAATATTAGGTGAAAGAGACAGTATTTGTTTTGGCACTGGCATTTCCAAAAGCATGGACACACACATGCAATAACTCAGAAAAGGAAACAAAACTCTGAACCAGAATGTTCATTCCTGGAAGAGACTGGAGCCCACAGAGGGTCCTAAAATGTAATCTTTAGCCCACAATCTCTGCAGAGCATGTAATTAATTCAGATCTCAGTGACCTCAACCTCATCATGTGCTCAGCATCCTGAATTCCCTTTGATTTCAATCAGAGTTCAGGGTGCTCAACACCTGGCAGGATCAAACCCAGTTACTCCAGTGTAAATCCAGAATAACTTCACTGCACACCATTGACTCTGCATTTAACTGGGGGAGCTGAGAGCAGAACTGGAATGGATACATTTAAGAAGAGACAGCTAAGGGGACCTCAGCCTACTTTCATACCCTTCCTTACCAGCCAAGATACAGCAGTTTTGTGCAGGGCTGGTTCAATTTCAGGGCAACTGCAGCTCAGAACACTTTGCTGAACAAATACAGCCAAGTTTGGGGACACATATAAGTGGTTGTGCCATTTATGGAGATGGTTTGCACTGACTGTGATCACAGTCTGACATTGAAAATTAGAGCCGGTGTGATTAATGTTCCATGACCGTTTTCACAGAAAGCATATTCCTTTTCCTTAATCAGAAAATCTTTGAATTAATTTTTTTCCAACCAGCTCCACTGAAAAGTCAATCGGAAGTGAAAGATACATGTTTCAAGAGCAAGATGTGAAAAGGATACATAGTATTTCAGGCCAATAGAGGAAAGGCAAGCTTTCCTTTGCAGAACATCTGAAAGGATCAGTGAGAAGAAGAAAAGTGGGATTTCAACTTTGAACCAAAGTTAATTGTGTGAAAGTTCTAAAGTACCATTACCTACAATGTTAATATTCATTTTGGATAAGCAAAATAAAGGGGACTCACAGGCTGCACTATAAGTTCAGCACGCATCAGGCAATCCGCACAGTTCTGCAAAAGATCCTGAATGGTGTTCTGACGTCTCGACATGGTACCGGTACCATTTTGACTGGGAAGGAAAAACAAGAATAGTAGAATGAAATTTGCAGTATGAATTAGGCTTTAATTTAAATACATTTACAAAGGAAGTAAGAAATTCATATTCCCAACAATTAAGTGATATGAAATAATAAATTTAGTCAGGCTTCCCAGAGATCAACATGTTGCACCTGCCCCTCCTATTTTATCCTGCAGTGAAGTTAGAATGCTGACTCTGCAGCATCATAACAATCTCCATGGGAACAGGCTGTAATTCTAGAAGCATAGGCTTGATGATGACTTCAAGGCAGGATCAAGCAGAAGGGAGAAGCTGACACCGGGTAAAGGAGAAAGTTCTTATTCTAGCACAGATCTGTGACTGTAGCAGGGGAACATACCCATCATATAAGAGTAACAAATTCCTTAAATTCTTCAAAGTCTATACCAAATAGTAGCATACTATCTGTATCCATTATGAGCCTGATCCTGAACTTTGGAGTGTACAAGGAATGCAGGATCTGGCTTTATACACAAGCCTATGGAACAGCGTATATTAGAGCTAGAAAGATATATGTCCCAATTTAATTTAATGTAATAATGAGATGCATCAAGTATCCTTGTATCAGAGGAAATATTTGAACCTAGCACGTCTTAAAGGCATTACAATAAGGGAACTGTATGAGCACTTGTTCTACCAAATAATAATAATAGTAATAAAAAAATGTCAGGGCTTTAAGCAAAAACCAGCTATTAGATTTATCTGAGGTGCTAAATATGAGTGCCCAAGTTAAGTAGATGGGTCAGAGTGGGAAATCCTTTCTGGATGATTATTTGCATATGATCTACTGTATATTGCCATTCACCTACAGATCTCATGACCAGATAGTGCCCGTGTGCAGGTTTGTATTGCCAGTATTTGCCTATCCTGGGATTCAGCCACCAAAGCGAAGCACTGCTAGTTGAATATGGGTGAGGTGCTTCAAACTGGAAACCACCCCTTGCAGATGGAATCAGAGCTCCCAGACAAGCTCAGACTATTCCTAGGTTCATATTTCCAACACATCCTGCCACTGAAAAAGAAATAAACCACTGCCAGAAGACGATAAGAAACTTATACGCTTCCAGTACTAACTCAGCTCTCTGTGTACCATGCTCACTGTATATAGAATTTTCCCATTACAAATTGCTAAAGACTCAAATCTTTATCCCAAGTAATTCCACTGACATCTAATGAGTGAGAACATCCTCTGAAGTCAACAGGAATCTTTCCATTGACTTCAGTGGACTTTGGATTAGGCCCTATAACAACAGGTTTTCAGAACTGGGCCTTAAGATACTAACTCTAAAGCTACAGGCCTGGATTTTCCCCTGCTTTGTGCCACCAGCACAAAGAGGCACTAAATCCTTTGGTATAGCTGGACACAGGACGATCATTCTAGTATAGGAAAATCCTTATGTGGTGAAGAGCTGGTGTAACACCTCCTATTGCACCTTCCTCCCTGCAGCTAGCAAAGGAGGTCTGGTTGGGACTTCTCTGTGCCCCAGCAATAAGCAGCTGCTGGAACAGCCAATGGTAGCCAGCACAATTCAGAGCAGCGCCTAAGCTGCTTTAGGTTATTCCAGGGGACCAGAACTGGAGTACGAACAACCCAAGACTGGAGAAGCACAAAAGCTAACTTTCCAAGCTGCAGCATGCACTCCTCGGCAGCAGCACAGGATCTGGGCCATATGTACTCCTGGGTATTTTGAAACCAGACTGAAGAAAAGCCAAACAGTATGGACTTGACTTTAACCCAAGCTCCTTTTCTATACCCATAATTCTTTGTGGGTTCAGCTGATGTCTTTGGATCTACAACTATCTATCTGCACCTAAAGTCTACATTACACAATTGCACCTGCAATTATTTGCACTCATAAAATTCAAAAAAATAAAAAAAGGGAGCATTCTTGTTAAGTGGCCTATATTTTTCAAATCATTTTTTTTTACTAGCATATGAGAACAGTATTTTTGCCTACTAATCTTTTAGGCACCCTCTCTGAAAGTAAAATGCCTTATATTCACAGGAGTTTTATGTAAGGGACCAGATCTGCATCTGAGACAAATGAGCATAGCTTCACTGACTTCAGTTGAGCTCTGCTGATTCACACCAAATGAGGTAAGGCACAAAGAATGTAAGAAAATTCCAAAAGGTCCATTATGTCAGTCTAAGAATCTCCAAAGGTGGCAAAGAAAATCCCTTCCAAATAAACTAACCTACTACAACAATTTAAAAGACTGAAGAACAAGGATAAATCCAGGAAGCCTACATATGTGTGCATTAACTGGCATGCACTGACTAGAGAAAAGTTCCCTGTATCTGAAAGTAAAGGTGTAACCACAAGATTCTGTACTTCAGCATCAGTTTCACTTTAAAAATTTAGACAGACTAATTTCACAAATAAAAACTTTGCTTTGGTGAAGTGCAACAAATGGTTCTGCGTGGAATCACCAGCTATTTGTAGCTATTTGGTGCCGAAGCCCCAGCTGATGTAAGACAGGGTAGCTCCAGGAAGTCAATGGAGCTATGCCGATTTACACTAGCCAAGGAGCTGGCCTTTGAAGAGGATTTAGCTGCACAAACATGCACTCACATTCAAAAGTGTCCCTCCTATTTTAAAACTAAAAGAATATGGAGGTGAACTTTCTAACAAGTTCTCAAATGAAATATTAGCTAATAATGCATAAACACACTTTGATTGACACAAACTCTACAAACAGTGGCAGCAAACAAATCTAACCAGTTGTTAAAATATATACTACCTCCTATGATATCAAGGACTAAATATCACTATGATTTTTCACGAGCATGTTGCAATTTCTTACATTAATACACTATAGTATTTTTCACTCTCTAGAACTGGAAGGTACTTTATAAGCAATACAGGGTAGCATTTTCAAAAACCATCAGCCATGGCCTAACTCTTTGTTCCTACTAAAGTCCAGAAGAGTTTATTCCTATTGAAGTCAACAGTAAAACTCCTCTTGACTTCAATAGAAACAGTTAGGACAAGTCTGCATTCTTCTGAAAATCCCATCCATGCTGCCTAGCAATCACATAGCCAATCTTGTGATGGAGGCAACAGCCAAGTGGATGAACAGCTGGGACGAGAAGCTTGGGCCAGAGAAATCAGGGCAAAATCCTACTCTTCTAAAATGTGATATGAGATCTTTAATATGCATGCATGGAGGACAGAATCTTGATTTTTAAAGTCTCATCCAAATGGCCAATACACCCTGCACACAACTCCATTTAAGGATGTAGGATCTAGTTAACCCTGATGTGATTCAAACCAAATGAGCTGCTATAGACGCATCACTCTGAGGCACACATCTTCTGAGATTGTTTGAGATGAAACTGACTTCTGTATATGAAATTGAAGGACTGTTATTATTTGTACTGAGATAGCACACAGAGTCCCCGGTTAGGGATCAAGGTCCCATTGCACAAGGCATTGTACACACATACAGTAAGAAGATGGTCCCTATCACACATGGAATCATTCTTTCATTTAGTCTAGAAGAACCAGTGAGTCACACTGTCAAAATCAGACAACCTGTCTATTTAGATAGAGGGAAAAATCAGAGATCAGGTCTTTTGTCTGGACTTCCAAAACAAGAGTACACTGACTTTTACTAGACATGCATTTGGGACCTCATTCACCATTACATTATTCTAGTTTTACATTGTTTAAGTGAATGGAAACCCATGGAATTACACTGGCATAAAAACAGAGTCCGGCAATGGTGAATCACGCCTTAGGTCTGGAATGATTTATAAATCCATATTTTTTATTACATCTCAAAGTCTTAAACAAGAATATTTATTCTGATGCTAATTCATGACTTTCAAAAGCATGATATTAAAATATCCTAAAGCAGTAAAGAAGCATTTTGTGCTCTTATATAAAAGTATGTGCATATGTCAAAACAATTTGACTCTGGGGCAGGGATGCAGCTTTTAAAACATAGGGTAGGGTTGTGTATTTTTCAAAAAGTCCAGCATGTACCACTCCAGGAGGAGCACCGGAAGAGAAATGAGGCAGAATCTCTCTAAGTTCTGCTCCCTGTGCATTGAAGGCTTGCACTTTGCTCCATTCCTTAGGATGGAGGTTACTCCCCTGCTACATCAGTCCATGGTTCTCCATGAGGGAGCAGGGATGCGGCTCCCCAGGGATTGCTGTTGTGATCAGTCTTTGTACAGGAACTGGAGATTTCATGAGCAGCGCCCCACGTCTACAGAAGGATGGGTCTCAATCTGGCCCTAACTAATTATTCTTAGATTTTAAAGCATGTTTTTACATGTGCATGTACAGGACGTCCCACACCCAAGCCTATAAATGACCATTAATTAGCAACAATCCTCACAACGCCAACGGGAGGAAAACAAGAAAACATCACTTTTAAAATGAGACAGAAACACTTTCCCAAGGCCACACAATGAGTCAGCAACAAAGCTGCAGTAAGCAAGAACTCGCTTGCAGTTCTGCACCTGTTATCTATCACCCAGTGTTGCTCATTCCTAGTGTTATTAGAAACATTTAAAGTCTAAATATTTCTTACATTATATATTTTGAAAAGAAGTGATTTCTCCTTTGTTAACACTTAAGCCTTGATCCTCAAATCCAGCTGAGTTGTTCTCGGTAAAGAACCCAAGGGGTGAGCAAAGCTGGAGGGGGACTACATAGCACTTTTGCAGTCCCAGAGGCCCAGGACTCCTGAAAACAAGTACGGTCCCAGTGTAAGCTGGCACAGCCTTAGGACTGATCTAACTTCGCCAACTGGACATTGACTGGAGCGTAGCAGCACTCTCGCTGCAGGCAGTGCAGGGAGGTGGGGTGGGGCAGGGCTTGTGCACAGCCAGACGCCCTCGGCAGAACTAGTGGGTACCTTGAAGAATCCTTAGGGCAGCATTACAGCCCCTTTATGCCTCGAGAGCAGCACAGAAAGGATACAAAAAGGCCTGTGTGTGTATAAGAGGATACACATCAAAGGGCCAACATCACCTAAAGATGGAGTTAGCACCCCAGAGAAACAATTTTTCCTGTTTTCACAATTAAAACAAGTTTTTAAAATGATCTTTATGCTCAGGTTCAAAGACCCAAGCAATTGCCATATGCAACAAGCCAACACTTGAGAAAAAAAAATCATGTTTTTTTTCACTCCCTCAAACTTGTCTGAACAAGCAACAGATTCATCAAGGCATTACTTGATATGCTCACTCAGCAGCGGTTAATAAAAACCTGAACTGGATTCTAAATTCCAAGAGCAAGCGCTGTATGCATCGTAGTTTAACCAACTGCTGAACAACTTTATATTTGCTGCCTACTAGTCACAGGTGTTCCTGAACTTGGACACAAAAGTACTCCAATCAAATACTAACAAAAGCTGTGACCTGCCTATTATACATTTTACATGCTCACAGGAAAATACAAATGAGACATATTTTGAAGAGGAGCATGTAAAAGAAGTAGCTACATATCTAGTCACAATATTTAAATAGATGTAACCAAAAATTAAAATATCATAAAACAAGGTTTCCCTAGGTGAATGCATGAAAAATCAGGAATGTTGTGACAGAGTTTTTGATATATCACTTTTGTTACAAGTGCTAATTTTGTATATTGAAACCTCACCAAACTGACTCATTTTGTGAGGTGCTGAACGCCTTCTGAGAGAGAGTAAGCATCCTCCACTCAACAGAAGTTGAGGGAGCACAGCTCAGGAGGCTCTGTACCTTGCTGGATCAAGCCTTTAATCCTGTAATAGAGAAAGGCCTGGTGAAATCCTGGTTCGAGTGAAGTCAATGGAAAAATTCCCACTGACTTCAATGGAGCCAGGAATTCATCTATGTTGCAGGCTGTACGTATGCAAAACTCCCATTGACTTCAGTGGGAGTTTCTTCACGGTTAAAACATACAGGATTAAGCCTTAGGAACAACATGATCTTCTTATACTCAGCAGATAGATAGCGTGCTTAATATGCTTCACTAACATTTACCCACATAACTTCGTCTTTCCCATTCTTAAATCTCAAGGAATATGGAACTGGGCCCAAAGGCTCTAGCTTAGTGTGCAGATCCAGGAAATATATTTCTTCTAGTAGAAGCCTCACTTGAAAGAGAGACCCACAAGGCTACAACTACACTACATACATCATTTGAAAGAGGCTTTTTTTCTAGGAAGACAGCTTGTAAAGAAGTGGTCTCACCCACTCTCCTGTAAAGAGCGAGTTATCAAAGCGACAACCTGTTTTTCTTCCTTATTTCCCAAACAACTCCCAATTGCCCATCCCATTTCTTGCTGTGGGTTTTCTTCTTTTGCTGACTTACACACAGTAATAGCTTTGTTAGCTGATTGTGTTCTTTGCTTTCTATCTTCTGATCTTTTTACTGGTCACAGCAGGGGCCCACCTCACTCACAGCTTGAGACTGTGAAGGCATAGCAATCTTATCAGTGAAGAGGATTCACATTGGCCAATGCCCTGTAAACCACAGCCATACTCCACAGGCAGGAAGAAAGGAAACTCCAGTCTTTCCTTCTGGGTTTACTGTTTGTTATTCTGCCAGACCCTATTTCAGAGCTGGTATGTGGATTTCTCACTCCCTTGCAGTTTGCTGGGTGTGTGAGCTACAGTACATTTCAAAATATCTCATGTATTTAAGTTAATTTGGATTTGCAGCCAAGCATTATGTAGCTACACACTGAACTTTTTTCTGATCTTAGAAATGACAAGTTAAATTGCAGAATTTGACTCTTTTTTTCCCTTCATAGTTTATTGGATTTTATCCCTAGATAGCAAAGGGTTAGATAGTCAATTGCCTGTGAACTGGCAACTGGTGAGGTTCATTGTCAAACAGTATCTACTTTCAGGAGTCAAGCTCATCCCAAGTTCCCAGGCCAGCAGAAGCTGGGAATATGGCAGAGACAGCATACTCAGGCCTAAGGGTAGGGAGCGCCTCGCACTGCTCTGTGAGTAAGATGTTACTCAATGCGAGGGGGAGGTGTGTAGGCCTCAAAGCAGCAGGATCGGGAACCAAATTTAACCCTATTGATTTTAAGATTAAGGTACGGTAGCTTTTGCATTTTAAAAATATCCCAGTTTTGGAGGTTTAACATCTCCCCTGAAATCTGGCATACAAACTGACAGCCTGAATGCCATTTATAGGATTGATTGAACAGATTATGGCCCCGATTCTACAGACCTGCTACAGGCAGAACTTTCGATTTCAATGGGAGCTCTGCAAACAGCACAGCTGCAGGATCAGGCGCTAATTATTTTCTAGTTATACAGTAATAAAAATGTCCTTATATCTTTTGGACACATCCCAGCTAAACACCTAACTGATTTTAGAAACATCAACTTTTGCAAAGAATTATTCCTCAGACTGGGAGAAAGATGTTCAATGTTTTGAAGACAAACGTTTCAAACATTTTGGACAAATGCACTTCATCTCTTTTGTTTAGAACATTCATTTTCCATTTACACGTAGGCGCGGGAAGTAGGGATGCTACTACACACCCTGGCTTGAAGTGGTTTCTATTACATACAGGGTTTACAGTTTGGTTCAATGGTTCTCAGCACCCCCACTATATAAATTGTTCCAGTGCCCATGCATTCGCATGAAGTTTTGACATGAAATCTCATGAAAATGGGACCAAAACTATGGGACTAGGGTTCCATGGGGAGAGCTCCTAATGGAGTCAAGAGGATTTTTAGTCTGAACTCCTGGCAAGACTGTCAATAAAAAGATGAAAACAAAGCATATGCTGTCAAGAAGAAATGAAAGGATGTTGATGCTAGATCATTAACAACAGCACACTCAAGTCCAAACTGAAATAAATTATGCCTATGCTTTTTATACCACTATTAAAAAATAAAGAAAAGCTAAAATAAAATAAGTGTTAAACAAAAATAAATTAAAGGGACCTCATATCTCCTCTCACTTATTCTGGTTCAAATCAGGAGAATTTTAGGAATAACTCCAATGAAGCCAACGTAGTTACACTGGGATAAAACCCATAAACAAAGGAAGAGAGTAAAGGAGGAGTGTATTCTTCCATTAATTTACATGTATAACTTATATTAAATGTTATTAATTGGATTAGTGGGTGAGCTCTTGATGGCAGAATAAAGCCTTAAGAATGCAACACAGCCTATGTATCTCGGAGTTAAAGGATAAGAGATCTCCATCAAAGGATTCCACAACTGAATGATGCTACATACACACACTGGTAAAATATTGCATTACTACAGTTATACAGCAATTTAGAGTTCAAACATGACTAGGTGTTATAATGGATTTTATTACAATATGTATAATAATAATATATTGGTTTGTAATAACAATTAATTATCTTTAATTATGACATAAGGGCACCTATCAATAATAAAGTATACTAA
This sequence comes from Chelonoidis abingdonii, assembly GCF_003597395.2. Classification (NCBI taxonomy): domain Eukaryota; kingdom Metazoa; phylum Chordata; order Testudines; family Testudinidae; genus Chelonoidis; species Chelonoidis abingdonii. The sequence goes on along the minus strand of NC_133770.1, from coordinate 180,249,709 downwards.
GAACCAGAAGATTGGGCACATAATTCACAATAAACAAACATGTAATGTTTACTGTTCTGTGGCCCACTAATAAAGGATTATATGTACTAAGCGGAGTTGCAAGTGGTGGCTTGGGCAGCCTTACTTCCAAATGTCTTTTTATGGAGGTACTTGATTATTTATACATATCTAGTTCCTTTAGCATATTCCTGGGAAGAAATGAGACTATGTGCCATCAACAAAAATCACAGGGTCAAATTCTATTCTAAATTAAGGTTACACCATTGTGTAGCCAAAGCAACTCAGCTGAAGTCAATGACATGATTAAATCAATAATAACTTTAATAGAGATACTCCAGATTTACTAAAGTGTAATTGAAAGCATAATTTGATTTAGGTAGTTTATCTTTCATGGAGGCAATATCAATGTATGATTGAAGTAAAATATTTATGCTACTTTTCAGCCATGTGAATCACTAACCAAAAGGCTTAAAGTTCTTTTCTATACACACTTTGACCAGACTACTAGTATTTGGTAGGGCCAAGTTCTACCCCTCAGTTACTCAAAGTCTTCAGTAAAACAACTAGGACCAAATCTCACAATCTGAGCTATGTAAGGAAATCCTTCTTGAGAGTACAGGGGTCTAATCTGATGGAATCCATTACAGGGTCATGGCCTTAGATTGTAATGGCTGGCAGAGATTAGAAACAAACGCAAGAATTAATAAAAAGTGGTTTCACTATTTATGGTCTGGTCTACATGTAAAAAGTTTTACTGGCATGACATTGTGAGTAAGAGCTGTAATTTTTCACTTCCATAATTATGACAGTAAAAGCCCTGACATGCATGCAGCTTTATCAGTATAAGGTGCTTTGCATCAGCATAGTTTATTTCACTTCAACAAACCGGAACAGACTATACAGATTTATATACTTTTATACTGGTATAATTGCATCTACACTACGGGGATTTTCCTGCTTTAACTATGTCATATTGTAATGGCTCTAACTAGTACCTAAGTCCTGCAGAGAGAGCCCCCATATGAAGTAGAAAAGTGATCCAAGTAATAATTAAACCTATTCTTTGCTTGCCCTCAAAGAACTCACAAAAATTAGCTTACTTAGAAAGGTAGCAAGATCTAATCAAATAAGCTGTAAATAGTACTAATCTCTGCGTTGACTTCAAACCTGGTTCACAGCAATTACAATAAACCAGAAATGTTTATGAAAATATTCTGTTATTAGGCTACCTCCACCAACCCTAGAACCAACTAAGAGTGATTTATTTTTAAAGGATTTTCTTCAAAGAATTTGACAGGTGGGGGAAGGAGATAAAAGATTCTGAATTACACAACATGCAAATAGTTTTCAAAAGTGTAGTGTATTACAAGCTACACAGAGACAAAAAGTGGACCCTGGTTTTGAAAAGCAAAGGTGAACTCCAAACTAGTTCCCTTTTTGTCCACCTAGACAATCCACTTGTATTTGCTTGTCCTAACTCTTTAAAGCACCTGACAGAATGCTAAGAGCAACAATGACGGATGTCTCCCGTTAATAAGCAACAGCGACGCCATTACAGGAGTCTTTATACTGTTGAAATTGGAAACTTCTACACAAGCTGTCAACCCTGCCACCTCCCTGCTCTGGATACAAATTCAGAGTTAGAACCCCACAATTTCAAGCCGGGTTTTGTTATAGAAACAGCATTAAACAATAATCAATAAACAGCATTTGGTAAACTTCTATTTTAAAAAAAACAATGCATCCAAACGGAAACAAAGATAAGAAGGCAACATGATCTCTTCCCAGGGTACTGAACAGCAACCCCCAAGAAAATCACCCCCCTATTATGGGGTTTACACATTCTTTCAATGGCTCCCTTTAGTTTGATTCCATTTTGAGATGACTAAATGCTGCTGAACCTTCTTTGTGATAATAGTTAGCTTTGCTTCGCTCACAGACAGCAAAATACCATGGGCGTGAATGAGCTGCAAAGAGCTTTATCTAACAGCTTCTGAAGAGGCCCAGATCTCCATTCCAAGGGAGAGTAAAAAGAAAGCCTGCAGAGCCAGACATGATACCCATAAATGTTCTTGTATTTCCCATGGAAAGAGATCAAAGAGCACTGGCAAGGTAAAGATTTCATATTTTAACAGGTTAAACGTCCAAGACACAAATCTTGTTCTGCACATGGAATAAGTAACTTATAAGAAGTCCCTCTTCCTGCAGGGGGTGTTTATTCGCCCTTCTCCCTGCCCAACAAACAAACAAACAAACAAGGAACTACTGAGGCGAAATGAATCGCCTGCAGAAAACTAGCATGCAAAAGTAGAAGTTACAAACTACAAGGCTCAACTGCGTTGGAAAGGAGTTTGGGTGGAATAACTCGTCCCCTCCCCCCTATGCATCAAGAGAACTTACAGGAGAACAGGAGGAGGCATTTTTGCAGCTTCTCCACTCATTTGCAGAGCCTGATCTCTTGTCAGACTGAGCCGCAACCCCAGCCCCAAATGCATGTGTGACCCCCGCGCTCAGCCGATCAATGTTTTCTCTTTTTGCCCGCTGTCCCGTCGGGGGACCCACTCCCGCCGCTCGGCTGCACTTACCCGTATCCCTCCGAGCTGAAGTCCTGTACATAGTTCTTCTGGATGGTGTACATTTTGTGGGTAGCATGGCTGCTGCTGCTGCCGCCGCCCCCGCCCCCCACCATATGGGAGTTCATCTCGTAGCGCATATCCGGGCCGGATTCGGCTCTGACCATCCGGGCCAAGGTGTTGAGCCGCGGGTGGGACTCGCCGTTCATGCTCATCTCGGCGGCGGCCGGGGGCTCGGCGAACGCACCGGGGAGGACAAAGCGATCAGGGCAGAGTCATTCACGGCCAGACCGGCTCCCAGGGCTCGGGGCTGCAAGCAGCCGGACGGGAAGGGGGGCGACAGGTAGGGAGGAGAAGGGGCAGTGCCAGCGCCCCTAGCAGGAGTGTCTGTAAAGGAAGGGTAGGCGGGGGACTAGTGAGAGTTCAGGGAAGGGGGGGGCAGGCGTGCAGAGGCACAGGTGTGTAAAGGGGGGGAGCGGATCGGCTGTCCTCGGCGGGAGGGGAAGGAGAGGGGCCTGCCAAGCAGAGGTAGCGAGGGGAGCAGGAGAAATGGCACCGGGTACAAAACTAAGCAGAGCGGGAACGAGCGTGGTAGGGGCGCAGGCTGGGGCAGCAGTGGCAGGGAAGCCGGGCTGCTGCAGGTGGTGGTGGTGGAAATCCAGTCCCTCCCCACTGGCGGAGGACAGGCGCAGCCACACCTTTTGGGTGCTTTTTTAAACAACAACAAGTCTGGGCGTGGAGCTGCTCCCGCCGCTCCAACCCTCCACCTGAGCCCAGCCCAGGCGCTTGCTCTCGGCGCGCCGGGCCCCCGGCCAACACACACACACACACCCCTGCTGGGTTCTTCCTTTACCGCGGCCCCAGCTGCGCCCCACCACCGGGAGGCAGGGCGAGGATCCGCGGCAGCGCACGGGAGTGTCCCCACGCGGGGGAAGGCTCCCAGGGAAGCGAAGCGCCCTGTTCTCGGCAGCGCATTGCAGACCTCCCCGCCCAGCGAGCTGCCTTCTTTTGCAAGCGCGCGGCTGTTTTTATTAACAGTCGGGAGGCACGGCTGGTTCTTTGCGTTTCTGTGGATGGTGTTTCTCTCTTGTCCCGCGGTCAGCAGCGGGGTTCTGGGGCGGGTATTACCTAGGCGCTCACGCCCACCGTGTGTAAACACAGCGGAGACCTGCTCTCCCAGGGGTTTCAGCCTAAGGGTCACTGAACTAGTTGCACAACAGCGTGCAGGGCCTCCCACCCTTGCACTCACGGGTGAGGCACAACTGTAGATAGGCGCTGCAAACTGACCTGCTTGGAGAGACTGAGGCCTGGTAGCTTCCCCGGAGCAATCCGGGGACCTAAAGCGGAGGTATGGGCACACCCCCTGTAAGGCAGCCACAGAGGGAAGTGCAAACTGCACAAGTGTTGTTCCTACCTGAGGACTATTTTCCTGGAGCTTCTAAGGCAGTAGAGAGCTGCTCTGGGTCCAAAGTTGGCACCAGTGCCTAATAGGTACAGCCTGTTCTAAATGGCAGAACCAACGTGGACACAAAGAGACAAAATAATCTGCATTAATAGAGTCATAACAGAGATTAGTTTGGGCCATGATTCATGCCCCCAGAAGAAAATTCTGTTTATTTAGGGTTTGCATTAGTAAATTGAGGTAAATCACCATCTCTTCACCATTGTCAATAAAGGCTTGATTCTGGGAACATTTCTCAAGGGATAAAAGCTTTCCACCATCCAAATCAAATGCACTGCTGAAGTAGCACTGCATTTCCTGTGTCAGCAAAGGAAATGTTTGAGTTAAGTAATTTGCGGACTCTGTCTCTCTCTGTGGGGAGTTGGAGCATGTGTGTATGAGAATCTCTTGTATGGGGAGCAGCGGGGAGAAGGGGTCTGTGACTGTCTTGTATGAGGGAGCAGGGATATCTTTAACAGCAACCAGGGGTCTAACTGGGCTCACTCACTCATTGCTAGTTTTCCTTGATGGCTGCCCTCTTGTGCTCCAGAATCTAAGTGTTGTTTTTGTTTGTTTGTTTTTTAATAACTGGATTCTAGGGCTGGTCTGTTCTCAGTAAAATTTGGAGTTAGCAAAGGTGCCTATAAGATGCATTATGGCTTCTTGATCCTCAGGCCCTAAGGCCAGTCTTGAGGATCAATTTAGAACAACCTCAGAGTCATTAAAAGTTGTGCTGACTTCAGCTTGCAAGGAGCCGTTCTTGCTCCTAGAAATAGCCTGCATGGGAAGGGCATGTTGGGGGTATGCCTGTGCAAAAGAGGAACGCACCTACATTGCCTGATTTTTAGAGATGTTGGGTACCCATTGATCTCACTGAAGTCAAAGTAGTTACTCTGGGAATGCACCCGGGTAAATTAGATCAGAATGTGGCCCTAAGTACAGGTGACATTGTAGAGGAGGGAGAGCTGTTCCAAACAAATAAAAGTTCCCTTCTCTCAGTAGGCAGTCTAAATGCTACCTATAATGTAAATAATTTAAAATGCTAACCCACTGCGACTCTGGGTACGTCTACACTACAGGATTATTCCGATTTTACATAAACCAGTTTTGTAAAACAGATTGTATAAAGTCAAGTGCACGCGGCCACACAAAGCACAATA
>NC_133770.1:180210383-180242665 GCF_003597395.2 Chelonoidis abingdonii | reverse complement strand
TTGCGGCCACACTAACCCTAATCCGAGATGGCAATACCAATTTGAGCGCTACTCCTCTCGTCGGGGAGGAGTACAGAAACCGGTTTTAAGAGCCCTTTATATCGATATAAAGGGCTTCGTTGTGTGGATGGGTGCAGGGTTAAATCGGTTTAATGCTACTAAAATCGGTTTAAACACGTAGTGTAGACCAGGCCTCAGTGTTTGTATGGTATCTACTGTGTCAGAGAACAGATGGTTTTCAGTGTTGGGTTATTTGAAGGAAGAGGGTGACTGAGTTTTGTGCCCATGACTTGGGTATTTTTGCAGGCATAAGGGAGCAGTGCAAAAAACACCAAGGATGAGCAAATAAGAACAAGTGAGCACTTATGTTTGATGCTTCAGCAAAGTTAGGAAAGCAGGAAGGAGTATGGAAGGAAATAAGGGCAGAGGCAGGAGCCAAGTAAAGGACACCTATTAGAGGGATGAGGAGACGGTTGAGTTTCATGCCTCAGACCCTCCAGTCTGAAATCTGATAAAAGGGTTTATTTAAATGCAGATTACTGAATTATTGGCATAGTTCTGCCTAGGATCAAGGTTCGTAAAGTTAGGCACCTACATCTGTAGTTAGGCCTGTTGTTTGGATGCCTAACACCCACAGCTCCCATTGACTTCAGTGGGGTTTCTCATGTATAAACATGAGCAGTTTAGCCTAATGTTATATCTAGTAAGCAGTATCAACTGCTTTCTTAACACAGCATTAGGACCATGGGTTACAACCTTAACTGACTTAAATCAGCATAATTCTATTGGCTTCCCTGGAGCATTGCCAGTTACACCTGCTGAGGATGTGCCCTATGCATTTTTATAAACATTTAACATCTGCTAACTGGGTTAACATAGCTCAGAAATTGTTTTTATGTGTAGTTTTAAAATAAGCCCTGTCCTGCCCCACCTTTCAGCTCACACTGGCTTACAATTTAGTGGGACATTCCTTTATTTTGAATGGACATGCAGCATGTTTGTGATACATCCCAAAGGCTCTATGAGTCATTTTTTCCTGGATGTGTACAGCATGCTTTACAGCAAAAGGGCTAGATTTCACTTGTCCTACTTTGTGCAGATAGCCCCACTGAAATCAACAGTAATGAGAAAAGCGAGAAGGGTTTGACCTGTAAAATGGTTAATTCTCCATGTGATTATAAATTATAGAATAAAAATATTTTTACCCTACAAAACCAAACTCTGTTATGAATATTTCATTTGGTAGAACAGGGACAGTTAGGCAGACTGAGACAATAACAAGTCATTGCAAGTTTATCTTAAAATTACATTTACCAATGGAAAATGTCAATGTCCCAATTAGAAATAGGAAAACATTGCTTAGACCTCACTCTGTTGCTACTTTAAATCCCAATCCTGTAGTCCTTAACACTCTTTGACTTCAAAGAGTTTGAAGGAGTAAGGATTGAGTAATCCCCACTTGAAGTAAAATCTGAGGGTGTCATTCTCCCCTCCACATAGAAGAGAATAAAATTATTAATTTCACCATCTGGAGTTTCTTAGTCATTGTTCCACCAAGGGGGACATGTTTTGTCCCCCTGGGAATGAAGCCAGGGGTTCCATTCCTTTAACCCACGTAACCCCAAGAACCATGCAGATCTTTAGAGGATCAACATCAGGTGTGGATATAACATTTCTCTCCCCTACACGTCAAATCAGCTCTGCTGGCCAGTGTATAGTGGGGCTGAGCCAGCCCCCACTTCTTCCTCTCCATGCATCTCCATCCTTTTTCAGGTGGCTTGTACCAAGAGAACACTAGCAAGGAGAAATCTGTGAATTTGTCCCTGAACTCTTTGCAGAGAAGTGGGAAGCTCCTTTATGCATTACACAAGGGGTAGGCACAATCTATCCAATCAGCTTTTGTGAAACTGTTCCCTTCCATACCCTCCAAAAAAACCCCAAACAAGCAAAGTTTTGGGCCTGAACTACTGGTCAGCATCCTTTTCATTATTAATTATGTGAGTATGGCAAGCTGAATTTGTCTCTATCTCAGTGGGGTGCCTGAATGTTGTTATACAAAATAAAAGTGAATGCATGAAACAGAATCATAGAACCATAGCATTAGAAGGGACCATAAGGGTCATCTCGTCTAACCCCCTGCCAAGATACAGGATTTGTTGTGTCTAAACCATCTAAGACAGATGGTTATCCAGTCTCTTTTGAAAAACCTCCAGTGAAGGAGATTCCATGACTTCCCTAGGCAGTTGGTTCCATTGTCCTACTTTTCTCACAGGTAAGAAGTTTTCCCTGAGATTTAAGATAAATCTGATTTGTAGTTTTCACCCATTGTCTCTTGTCCTACCCTCTGTGGCAAGAGAGAACATTTTTTCCTCCATCTTTCATATGGCAACCTTTCAGGTACATGCTGAAATCCTTGTTAATTACAGCTATCATCCCAGCCTAGCAGGTTTTGTTCATGTACAATCACCTGAGTATATCTAAAAACATCCCTCTTGACATCTCTGTGAGCAAGAAACAACTAAATGAACTGAAAAAACAAGGTGTTAACCCAACATGTCTGATAAGAGGCCTGATTATTGACTTTCATTATTGTTGGTTAGAAAAGCTCAATGTTATGGACTTCTAATATAAGTTGACTTGTAAGCAAAAATTAGAATTTGACTTCTGTTTATCAAACTTCCCCCAGTTTTGGAGATTGAGGCCAAGTCTACACAGGCAGGCCATTAATTTAACTGTGCATCTTGCTAGTACAGTAACTCTTCACTTAACGTTGTAGTTATGTTCCTGAAAAATGCAACTTTAAGCGAAACGATGTTAAGCAAATCCAATTTCCCCATAAGAATTAATGTAAATGAGGGGGTTAGGTTCCAGGGAAATTTTTTTCACCAGACAAAAGACTATATTTTATACACACACACCAGAAGTTTTATACAATTTAATACTGGTACATAGTGATGATGATTGTGAAGCTTGATTGAGGTGGAGGAGTCAGAGGGTGGGATATTTCCCTTACTGCTAAATGATGAACCAGCAATTGGCTGAGCCCTCAAGGGTTAACTCTCTCACTCTGCAAGGCAGCAAGAATGGAGGGAGATATGCGCATTTCTCTTAAGTGCACTGCCTTGTTAATTAGAGCAGCTTGCTGAAACCACAGCTGCTGCAAGCTCCCGCCATCCTGAGCCCTGCTCTATGGAAGATGGGGTAAGCAGGGTGCAGGAACAGCTTAGGGTGTCCTCCTCCCCCATTAGCCCCCCTCTTCTTTCCCTCCTCCCTACCCTGGCACTGCAAGCAGGAGTCTCGGGGAGCAGCTCCAAGGCAGAGGTCAGGAGCAGCACATGGCGGGGAGGGACACAGCTGAACTGCTGGCAGCTGCTGCACAGGGAACTTAGGGGAACAGGGAGCTGATAGGGGGCTGCTGGCCCACCCTGGTTCCAAGCCCCCACCAGCTAGCTGCAACAGGCTGCTCTTCCTGCAAACAGCAGACAAAGCAGGCGGCTGCCAAACGACATTAGAAGGGAGCATTACACAACTTTAAACGAGCATGTTCCCTAACTGATCAGCAATGAACAGCAACGAAACAACATTAACCAGAATGACTTTAAGTGAGGAGTTCTGTATATGACTACTCTGCATCAGCATTCCTATATGTTGGTCTCCCTGTCTTTGGCTAAATGGTAGTAGCGAGAAATTCAATGATTCTTAGGCAGTAAAGGTGAACCCAGAAATTTCTGCTCCTTATTCAACTTACCAGGCTTCTCACACCTTCTCTGTGTTATCTCAAAAGATCACACAACCTGAACAGGGTCACATTTGGTCAGTTCATGACAAACTCCATAACAACAGAGTCTCTTTTCCATGGAGGGTCAGACCATCAGCTGGTGTAAATCAGTGTAGCACCATTGATTTCAGTACAGCTACAGAGTTTTTTTAAACTCTACAGCAGCTCAGAAAGTGACCTGGAATTTCATTAGTAACAGAACTGTAGGGCTCAATTCCTCTAAATGCATTGACAATGCCCTTTTACAGGAGACTGACCTATCCCAGACCAACTTACGTAGTTTCTAATTATTTTGGCCAGCTCTATACCCCCTTGTAGCCCAATCCATTTTAAAGTTTAGATGTGCTGCAGCCAGTGCTGTGATAAAAAAAAGACAAACTAACTCTTCTATGGACTCAAGTTATGACTACAGAGCTGTCACTCTGCAAAGAAGCTCCTACTCTGTACCAAAAAGCAGTGGGACTACTGGGGATGCAAAGCTCACACTGATGGGCTGCCATTCCCCTGAGCACTGGCTGTACTTCTTGTAGATATTCTGCACTGTAATCTTTACATTACCAGTAAGTGGTATAACAAACAACCCTTTAAATTCAAGACAAAAGTCATAGTGGGACTGTATGTTTGTTTCCATAAAATGCAGCAATTAAACTTGCAAAGAAGGGTGTGGTGAAAGATGCGTCAGTCGCATCAAACCTGACCGACAGCTCAGATAAAAAGCTCAGATGCCTAGCAGTTTTGCTTCAGGTGGTGAAAGCCATTGTAGCTAACATCCTTTGTCCCACTGTGGACAGCAGAGAGAGTGCACCTTAATTCTTCAGAGCTTTTGGTTTCATGTTATTTTGCACAGGGTAATTTCCCAGTGAAAGCACAGGGCCAATTGTTTACTGTTATGGGGGGGAGGGATAGCTCAGTGGTTTGAGCATTAACCAACTAAACCCCAGCTTGTGAGTTTAATCCTTGAGGGGGACACTTAGGGATCTGGGGCAAAAAAAAAAAGTTGGGGATTAGCCTTGCTTTGAGCAGGAGGTTGGACTAGATGACCTCCTGAGGTCCCTTCCAACCCTAACATTCTATGATATTGTTAGGGAAAAGATCACCACCTCTTTGATTTGATCAGACAGCTTGAGGCACCTTTATTTGATATATCAGAATACACATATGCATATGTGGAGAGACAGCATGTCCCCATGCAAGGGTTAAGCTGCTCTCCCGGACAAAATCACATCAATGCTTATATAGCTCAAAACCGCAAATTAGCATATTCTATTAAGTCATAATTCATACCTTATTTGGCTTATCATATGGCTTACATTGCACAAAACAATTAATATTCCCCTTATATGGCATAAAATAATTCAAAAATGCAAGCACTAATTGTTTTACTTCCTTATAGACATTCGCTTGACTGACAACGACCCTGACTGTTCCGTTACCCCTACTTGCGGTTACTTTTGGCAGGTCATACAGGCCTTTTTTAGGGTCCTGTGACCAGAGTCCAGTTCCCCAATTCCGGCCAGATGGCTTATATGCTGATAAATCAATTTAAATCTTAATAAACAAGCTTTTAACCTTGGATACATGATTAAAGCAAGCTTTAGATATACCCAGCTTGGGTTCCTAGGGAAATTCCATATAGGCTTTTCACCAAAGGTTATAATAGGGCAGTGATTAAATAGACAGACAAATTGTTTCCATTTTAGGTCTAAGGCCAATAGGGCCTTATGCAAGCCACTTATGCTAAATGCTAAAACAAAATCATATAAATGTTACTTTAGAATGATCATGGCAGTGTTTAGCTGGTGACCTTAGATTGGTGTCATATACCTTGTCAATATATACCAAATGAGTTAGTACTTTAACCTTATAATCAATAAAATGCAAGCCTATATCATAAACTCGTGTTAACAAAAGATCAATGAGGCCGGAGGGGTAGTTTTCCCTAACAATATTATTACCTGTGCCCTTGAAATTAATTTAGCAATTCCATTTAATGAATGGCTGAAGAAATATAACAGAGCTTGAAAAGATAATATGTGAAGAGCTGCTTTTTATTGTTGTTTTTATTAATAGCATAAAATCTTTTTGATCTCCATGGAAATTATACATGCTGTATATACTAATTTACATGGGCTAATGATTGAAAATAAATGTGAGCTGCTTGAAAGAGCAAATTCACTCTCATTATTTGGACAGTTACACATGCAGGCTTAGATGCTGAAGGCCAGGTAAGCTGTACTCAGCCCAAAACAATGACTTTAAGACACCTTTACTCTCCCCGATACTGGAGATAGCTCTGGGGCTCCTCTAATATACACTCAGATCAGTGACACACTAGGGATTGATCCTGCTGCTGCGGATCAACAGGGCATAGTCATGCTCTGGTCACCAGTTCCTGCAGGAGTTCAGAGTTTGCCATTTCATGTTCAATCTGTAGGTCAAACAGTAGCTGTTTGGATAATTAACAGGGGAAAAGAAAAGGTCCAGCTCTTTGCTATGCCAAAACTGAATCTTACAGCTGAAGAGAGAAGGTGCCATCTTTGTGTTCTCCCAATCCCTGGGGAATTGAAGGCCGGTTTGTCTTCTGTCTGCTGTAAATTGTCACTTTTAATGGCCCCACCCATCGCTCAAAGGACCTTATAGTAGCCAGATTTTGCCAGAGTACAGTGTGTTCTGGCCATGCCCCCTCACACCCAGATCTCACTCCAACATACCGCCATCTCTGGTGGAGCCAGCTGAGATGGCACAGAGCCAAATACATGGACTTATAGCTGCCAGGGATTTCCCCACACCAAGGAAATCTCCTGCTGCCTATCTAGCGGCAACTTTAAGGGTGATTTGGGTCGTCAGAGCGGTGCAAAAAAGTCTTTAAATAGAGGCCAGAATCTTGCCCTGAATGTTTTCAGAGAGTCTTCTTCCTGAACATCTTTAAACAGGCACTTTAGTTACTATAGCATGTGAGCTACGAAACAGGAAAGGAAGAGACAAACAAAAAAATACCCTCAGTTCAAACATCAGAGGTGATGAAGCGAATCCAGTCCTACTCCACCATTCCTTTGAGGCATGCTACTTAAAAAGAAAGAAAAGCAAATGGCAGGCTTTAGGGTCTTGTATATTAGAAGCTTATTTTCTCCATCTCCCACAACAAGACATTACCATTTCTTAAGATTAACAGCTACTGCGTTGGTCAGTAGAATCACAAAACAACTGAGAAATCTCTACTTTGTGCAAGCGTAGGGTGGGGGTTAACATAGTTGGTCTGACCAAATTCCAATGCTCACCTAAATTTCACCTGTAGTTTCTACTAAGTAGAGTTTTCTTTTTCATTCCCCATCCTAAATTGTTGCATAATGTTGCTGTTCATTGTTAAACAGCTTGCTGCATTTCAGTCTCCGCCTCAGAGACAGCTGCAGTTCAGTGGTAGGTGAAGGAGCAGAATCATTACCTTTCCTCTTTCCTTTAACCTTTCCATCCTCCACTCCATCCATTTTTTCAAGTATAATAAAAGACAAGAGGTTAGGATCTGAAATCATATTGCAAGGACTTTATAGATCATCTAACCCAGGCCCCTGCGCAGAATTTACCCCTCTGTTATTTGTATCTTTGTGTTATTTCGTGTACCATACTAGTATATAGATAAAATGGGCAAAAATCTGCTATCAGCAACAACAGTAACAGTACTAATAATCTACTTACGGTGCTGTAAGTGTATATAGCGTTTTAAAGACATATAAGAAGCCAAAGTCCCTGTCCCAAGGACTTTACACTCTAAATACCTGAACAAGATTTGAAGCAGGACAAAATTAAGGCATAGGCACTATGGGTGTGTACCCAGGGGCCTTACTTTTGGACCTATGTGATAACATCAGAATCTCAGCTTTTATTTTTTTGAGTTATGTTTCTTACTCATAGTTTTGAAGTACTGCTTGAAACTATGAACCAAAGGCAGCTGATGCAGCAATGTCTGCCTGAGTCCTAGGGCTCCAGTCTGCCTTACTCCAGCCCTGGATGACAGCTACAGTTAAATAGCAGAAATTCAATCCAGATAAAGAATTAATCTGGTTGGCTAGGGAAAAATGTGGATGAGATGTCAGAGATCATTTCTGTCATTATTTTGGGAGCATCCTTTTGTTCCTAAGATTCAGAGTCTAGAAGTACCACTGAATTCTTTCTCAGCTGAATTGGGCTACATTTCTGTTGCTGTGGGCAGAAGTTAGCCTGCTATTGAATTCACAATCACAGTCCAGTTTGCTTTCAGGGTATTATACCAGCTAAATTAATTTTGTCCTGTTTGAAAAATAGCTATTGACCTGTCAACAACTGGATGAAATAATCATATGAATTTGTCTCAGTCTGCTGAATTATGGTTAGCAATTCGAAATGTCAGGCCCCTTGCATATTCTTTCCTCCTCTCAATTGCTGTCAGCTGGGCTCCTATTTATCGGAATACTGGTTGCTCCTCGAACAACTGGAGTATTTTTCAGCTCAGCCACATGCAGTCTGTTCCTGTGAGTGTCAGATGTGCCTCTTTGGTACTGGGAATTGTGTGCCTGTGGACTGAGGACAGTCTAAGGTTTTATGAAAGGCACTGAAACCAACTGCCCCCACTCAATCTTTATGCCAGTGGAAGCCGCGATTGGCCGAACCTGCGGACACAGCAGGTAAACAAACTGGCCCAGCCCACCAGAGGCTTTCTCTGAACAAGTGGCGGACCGGCTTTGAGAACCACTGCTTTATGCCATTTGTTCTGAGCACCTATTAGTGGACCAAATTACACACTGGCATAAGTGGGTGCAACTCCCCTTGACTTCAATGGAAATTTCACCCACGCATGCCCGCACTGATTTTGGTCTACTCTGCTGGATGTAGTATGAGTTTAAGTTAAGACTAGACTAAATTATGATACTACTGGTTGTATGGAAAATGGACCCTCTCTTAAAATTTCCAGTGATGTTTTCAATGACACACGTATAACTCCTACAAAATCAAACTGAAGGGAAAATTGGAATGATTTCCTGATTCTAGTGGAATTTACTCCCCTCTCTGGACATTATAAATCATCCCTGGGGTGCATACAAACACTTCTGAGAAGCAATTTTTTTCCCTTTCCAAATAAACCAGATTGCATCAAATAGAAAGTATTTAAAAAACAAAAAATCCCCAGGGAAGAAGCTCAAACCATTTACAGTCTAACAAAGAGCTTGGCCAAATTTTCAAACCTAGCTGCCTAACGTTAGCCTCATAAATCCATATTTAGGCTCCTGACTAAAAGTAAGTGCTCACTCCCTACAAATCCTACTCATGTCAATGGGAGCTGCTGAGCACTTTGAAAATCAGGCCATTTTATGTAGGTGTGGAAATACGGATTTAGCAGCCTAATGTTAGGCACCCAAGTGTGAAAATTTGGCTTTTGTGTTTAAATAGGACAAAGAACAAGTTTTTCTTTCCTTCATCCCTTCTCTGATGATCAGTTGGCAAGAGCAAACAGGACAAATGCCCAGTTTTGTCAAAAAAAAATTGGGATGCTTGGGATAAGGCTTAAAAAGGAGATTGTCTGGGCCAAAATGGGATGTATGGTCACCCTACTAACAAGTGCCCACTATGGTGGTTGATTTTGTGATGTGGAATTCTATCCAATAGCTTCCCAACCAAGATGCCTGATTCATTTCACATCAACACCCATTAAGTGGTAGCAATGCTGGGACATGTCACCATGGGCCAGATTCAAACCACCATCTAGAAGACTTCATAGCTTGTTACAATTACCAGTTCCCTGTCTCATTCTTTCTCCATGTTGTTATTCAGGGATTCTGTTACATAAAATGAGCATAGTCTATTCTCAGTTACATTGGTGAAATTAATGAGATTGCAGTAGCGTAAGTGAGGCCAGATTTTGGTCCCTAGCAGTGAGCTGGCATTGTAATCATGATCTATATTCATATTACTTCATTCCTCTCTGCAATACACAATGAAGCAAGAGCTTCCTAAATATGGAGATGTTCTAATGTGCCCTATTCTTATCTCTTGGGAAGAACCCAGAAGATAGTGTTGGGCAATTGCTCCGCCAATCCAAAGGCATAGTCCTGTGGAATTCTGCATGGCTCCATTTTGTCCTCTCTCTTGTTCAGTCTGTATATGTAGCTGTTAACAAGGTTGGTGAGGAAGCAAGGGCTGCAATATCTTCACTAAGCTGATGGCACTCAGCTATGTGTTTCTTTCTCTTCCTACTCAGATAGTGTTCCTTCCCCAGTCTCTGGGTTAGTTTGGGACATGGATGAGGCCAAGATGGCTGAGGCTCAATCCAGATAAAAGGGAAATGATGTTGGTAGGCTGCAGAAAGCAGTCAAAAGATGTGGCAAAAATTAGATCCATCCCTCTGCCAATGGGAGTTTCTCTGCCATGTGTCACTTAAACTAGTAGTCTGGTTAGATTCCCAATCGTTGCTAAATGGTAGCCAAAACTGTTGTTTTTTTCATGTGTGTCCTTCTAGTGGGTTGTGACAATTTCTTTCCAGCCTGGACCTCACAACTATGATGCATGCCCTTGTCACCTCCAGACTTAACTATTGTAATGTGCTCTGTTTGAGATTGCACCTTCTAGCCATTCACAAACTAAGTTTGTGCACAATCTCTTTCTCTAAGTTCTTCTATGACCCTTGTCACCATAGTATTTTAGTACCAGCCTCTTGTTCAGTGGAGCATTTCACTGCAAACAAATTAAATCAGTGCTTAGTGAAATGATTGGCTGCCTGTGGGTTGCTGCAGTGACCGATAAAGCATGGCATGATGGCCTAGAACCTGCCTACGTAAGAGAAAGCCTCATTCTGCTGCAGCTGAGATCCACAGAACTGGACCCTCCAACCCTTGAAGTGAGAGGGGTCCATTTGCAGATCTTTCCCAGCCGTGATGATCCCTTTCCCCTGGTGCACTCCTCTCCTTTAATCTGAAATAGTACAGAGCTGGTCTTCAGGGCATGCTGCAAATTTCATTTTTAAGAGAGCTGTTGAGCTGGGAAATGCTGGTTAAGGGATGAAAGCAGGATGTTACTTTTATCCGCACTGTATACTTTGTTCATTTATTTATTGTTGTCGTTTTTATACTTTGTAGGGTTGCTGCTGCTCTGTTTGTTTGTTTATGGTGACTGTGGCTGAGGATTTTCCAATTAGTTGAGGAGATTCAGACACATCTGCTATAAAATCACTAGAGAGACAAGAGAATATCTTTTAGAGACAAGCTCTCTCACCAAGAGAAGTTGGTCTTGGAAAAGCTATTACCTCACCCACCTTCTCTCTCTAATATCCTGGGATTCACCTGGCTAGAACTCCACTGCATACTACAGTCACTAGCAGATACGTATCTCAGTGC
This sequence comes from Chelonoidis abingdonii, assembly GCF_003597395.2. Taxonomy (NCBI): domain Eukaryota; kingdom Metazoa; phylum Chordata; order Testudines; family Testudinidae; genus Chelonoidis; species Chelonoidis abingdonii. Next base: position 180,231,526 of record NC_133770.1, on the reverse strand, counting down.
CTTTGAACATCGCCACTTGTACTTTCAACAAATCCTCATGGGGGCTGCCTGTGGCATCACATAGAGGCCCTTTGTGGTTTCATAGATCTAAACATACACCACGAATGAAGTTCTCCCATCACTTGTAACCCTATTGACTTCAGTGGGGACACAAGGGTCTGACTGAGGCTGCCTGAGTAGAGTGTCCACCCCACTAATTACATACCAGTATCTTAACCATTGCACATAAGAGCTCAGAGTAAATGCACCATTCCCCGCACAGACAAACCCTGGCAGGAGAATGCTGGAGGAAGCAGCAGCATGTACACATTATTGAAAGGGAAGCAAGGCCCACTGCTGATTATTTTCATTATGCTCCTCATAGCACCATTGTGCCTCACAAAAGCATAGGATTTCCTAGCATGGCTGCTTATGTGCTGCACCCCTCCCACCGTTCCCAAAGTGACTCTGTCACGTAAGATTTCATCTGCTGTTATTCTCATGGCAAGGAGTGCTCTCTCTGCCCCTTTCTAGGCCTTGCCCATCACTGCAGTATCTGTGTGCCTGTTCCCAGCCCTGCTGCTAGTCTACCATGTCTCTGTGGGCTAGTCAGTCAGCCATGTTGTACCTTAGCTGCCTCATCTTCCTGTTTTAAAGAACAAAAGTCACCTCCCGGGGGTGTTGTGCAATTCAGTGTTTGTAAATTCATTAAGGTTGGTAACACAGATGAAAGGTGCACTAGAAGTGTAAATTATCAGTACTATTATTATTAGCCTGAGAGTGGGCAGGTTCAACTTGCCTCAACTGGCTCTTCAGTCTCATTCACACAGAAGAGCATCCCAATTTGTATTGAAGCAGCACTGCCAACACAGGCTGCACTGAAGGAAGGAAATCACACCTCCTCGCTTGGTGGCCTCACTCCATGTCATGTGTGCTGACCAAATGTGGGCTGACAAAACATGAGAAAGGTCTCAGTTGGCCTGCTGAGTAGAATTTTTTTTAAGGCTTCATCTACAGACACCAGTGTAACACCCCCACTGTGGACACAATTGTACATGGTACAGCTTATTCTCATAGGGAAAGGAGAATAAGCTATCCCAGTACAAGGTACTCTTCTCTGAGATAACTGTGTCAATCCCCTCAATGAAATAGTCAAATCAATACAAAAATTTGGCAGTAGTCAGGCCTGATAATCATTACTCTGCTTCCTTATATCTGTTTCAGATGGGATACTTTTGTTCCCCATGAATAGTATGTTTCTGCACTAGTGGTCCCATTGGTTTCAGTTAGGTCGTTTGATGAGTAAAGTACCACTAAAAGGGATCAAGGTTATCACTATCATGATCTTTGAAAACAGCCTGAATTAGCATTTCTCACAATATCTTGGTTGTTCAATTCTCTGCGTGGGTCAGCGAGGCTCACTACACAGGGCCTGATCCCATACTCTTTATTGACACAAAACTCCCACTGACTTCAGTCAGGAGCTTTGCCTGAGCAAAGGAGAAAAGAATCAGGTACATAGCTTGAAAAAAAAATCTGTTACTGCACAGGGTAGCAGGAGATTTTCCAGATCTGTGGTGATGCACAGATATTTAGCCCACTGCTATATTTCTTACAGGCAAGCTCAGTGACAATGCTGCAGGCTTCTGCTTGTAGTACAAAATATTATTACACCAGAGATCATTGTATCCTAATGGATTTAACTCAGAAGGACAAGTTTTCTGCTGGTAAAAATGGGCACAACTATCCTAACTTCAGAGGCTTTTCCTTGTACGCCAGTGAATAATATGGCTGCCAACTTCTCATTCATATATGTATTTGAAGGACGTGAGGTGAAAACTAGTGGTGACAAATCTCAGTAGGCCTCAGGGGTCAGCTCTGAACTCATTCATCAATATGGACTTGGTGCTCTGGTATCTATTATTCTTATAGATCAGGGATTGGCAACCTTTGGCATGCAGCTCATCAGGGAAATCCTCTGGCGGGCTGGGATGGTTTGTTTACCTGCGATGTCTGCAGGTTCGGCCGATCGCAGCTCCCACTGGCTGTGGTTCACCATTCCAGACCAATGGGTGTTGCAGAAAGCGATGGCCAGCACATCCCGCAGCCCACGCCACTTCCCGCAGCCCCAACTGGCCTGGAACGGCAAACCACAACTAGTGGGAGCTGCGATCAGCCAAACCTGCGGACACTGCAGGTAAACAAACCATCCCAGCCCACCAGTGGATTTCCTTGAAGGGCTGTGTGCCAAAGGTTGCCGATCCCTGTTATAGACAATAATGGTTTCACCATTTCCCCTCACCTTTTAAGTATTAAGAGAACTTGGTTGAAATCTTTCTTCTTTCCTGAGGTAAAGCTCTCAGTGAGGAGGCACTGTGGGTTTTGCCTGGGTCAGAGCTTGGCTCCTTAATTTTTGTCACTTTCTCCAAACACAGTTAAATTAGAGAAATGTCAGCCCTTGCTATGTTATCTCAATTGTTGCTCTAGATAACAATTCTGTTCCTTGTCAGATACTTGAGATGAGAGTATTCCATTTGTTCCTTTGCTTATTAGGACACTTAGGTCTTCAAAAAGAAGTGTAGTAATAAAATAGTATGAATTGTTCCCATGTTTCTATTGAAACTGCTCTTGGTTACAGACAGATTTCATATTAATTCATTCTGTCAGTGACAGGATAACTATGATCTGGGTCCTCTAGGAGAAGAAAGAGCAGAGGTGCTCAAGGGTGACTCCTTCTCTCTGTCAGGGTCTGCAAAAGTGTCATCACCTCATGGTCACTGGGATCAAATGCAGTGGATAGCTCTCAGGGCCTGTGGAGGTTAATGGAAGGACTCCTGTTGACTTTAATGGGTTTGGGTCGGTCCCCAAAAGAATCATCATGGATGTGATCTTGTCCATCACCATGAGAAGATCAATGAGATGAGAGCTATGTCTGCTCCATAAACAGCAACAAAACCAGACTGCCTGGATCCCACAAATCTAAGGATGCCATGTGGAGCCAAGGCTGTTTTACCAAAAAAATAGGAAGATGAGAGACAAGGGGACAACAGGATCTCAGTGTCAGAGAAGCTTCTTCAGCAAGGGCCTAAAATCTACTTGTTTGAGAGATGTGAGCACCCTGCCCTCACCAGTGAGGCATTGGCTTTCTCCATCTTTTAGGGACCCCACATCTCCCTACAGGATTTAACCAGCAATGAGGGACATGGACATGAAGTTCCCTGAGCATTTCCAGAACAGGAGAGTGGAACCTGCTGAAACTTGAGGAAGGAGATGTGCCTCCCTCTGTTAGGAGTGGTGTTTTTCCTTTGTGTGTGTAGGCGGGGAAGATAGTCCCCTGTCTTATGAAAGATTATGTGGGAAAACTAAGAACCTCCAGGCATTAGTCTCTGGTCATATTTAGTTCTTTTGGTAAACATCTACATTTATCAAGGGATTCTAGTACACAGATGGCAGTCATCAGTAGCTTTGGAGACACAGTAAGATCATCACTGAAGGACATAAAGTGAACATCCAGCTAGACTACTTTAAAGACCTAGCTAGAGATCGATCCCTGTGGCACTCGATCTCCAAGGAGGCTACATCCCTTTGGGAGTTGCTTTGATGATAATGATGATACTCAGGTTTCTGTCTCCCCATGTCATTCAGCAACCTTCAAATGAACACTTTTTTGAAAAGGAACATAGAAAGGTCAGCCTTGATGCATTACATAGAACAACTCAGGAGCCTTCCGCTGTTAAAATGAAGTAAGAGATTGCATGCCAAGCTCCAGATGAGTGCACTGTATTGTAACACTGCTGTTTATTTCTTGGGAAGGCACAAGGATGGGATCAGGAAGACTGAAGTTGTAAATGGTCAGTTTCCATATTTGGCTTATCTATTTATTTGTTAAAGGAAAAAGTAGACACACAAGCCTTGTCTAAACTCAGGGCTAGATTTGTCACTTTACAAGCTGCCCTGAGTAAGAGATAATATAAACTTGCACTGTGCTAGGAGCAGCCCAGGGTGCAGATTGTGAGTCACACATTGGTAGGCCTGTGTTCATCAGCTGGTGTGCTAACTTAGAGGCAAGGGGACAAGCTCCATCCAGCTGTCTATAAAGGCTCTGTGGAATCAGTGTCCCTTTTTGCATTGCAACCTGTGGTATGGGGTATTCAGTGCAAGAGAGGATGGAGGGCACCTTACATCTCAATAAGGGTGATGATCTAGCCCAGAAGGTTTTAGTGAAATGTCGTTCCCCCGCATTGTTCTAGCATCAGCACATCCCACATCTAGCAATGATGTGAGCACTAGCATAGACAGATTATCAGTTTTTAACCACTGTGTCAGCTAACTGTACTCTGAGCAGGGTTGCACAGTTCTGTGGTAAAAGCATTGCCTCTCCTAGCGCACTCACCATCTAATATCGCTAGGACTGTACTGGTGCTTAAGCAATGATGGGAAATTTCCCTGAAATAAAGAGTGTAGACTCTGCCGTACAACCTAATTTTCAGTGAGTTTGTGGGCTTGTTCTTACATGGATGCAGGTGCTTTCCTCCCTGACACCTCGTCTGTCAGAGATTTGTGCAATGTACATGACTAGATAAGAGTCTGTCTAGCCAAGTTTGTATAGAAATCAAGGATTTGTATGAGGAGATTCAATAGTGCATGCACAAATGATCACCTACAGCAGGAGTGGGCAAACTTTTTGGCCTGAGGGCCACATTGGGTTTTGTAAATTGTATGGAGGGCCAGTTGCGGGGGGCGGTTGTGGCCCAGCCCCCACCTCCTATCTGCCCCCCCCAGGACTCCGGCCCTTCCAACCCTCTCTGTTCCCTGACGACCCCTCTGGGACCCCTGCCCCATCCACACACACCCACTCCCTGTTCCCTGACCGCCCTCAGACCCCTGCTGTCCCATCCAACCCTTCCTCTCATTCTTGACCCCCCTGACCCCTGCCCCATCCAACCACCCCTTCTCCCTGTCCCCTGCCAGCCCCCTGCCGTCCCATCCAACCCCTCCCTTGCTGACTGCCCCCATTCAACCCCCTGTTCTTCCCCTGCCCCCTATCCTCACCCCCGCCCCGATCACCACCTCAAACTCCTCTGGCCTCTATCCAACCCTCCCGCCCAACTCCATGCCCCCTTACTGCGCTGTCTAGAGCACCGGTGACTAGTGGTGCTACAGCCGGGCTGCCTGGCTGCAGCCGGGCCAGGCCGCCACCACCACCGCGCAGCACAGAGACTGGGTCAGGCTGGGCTCTGCAGCTGTGCTGCTCCAGGAGCTCACAGCCCCTCCGCCCAGAGCATTGTGCCGGCAGCAGAGCAAACGAGCTGAGGCTACAGGGGAGGGGGGACAGCAGGGGAGGGACCAGGGGCTAGCTTTCTGGGCCAGGAGCTCGGGGGCTGGGCAGGATGGTCCGATGGGCCGGATGTGGCCTGCGGGCCGTAGTTGCCCACCTCTGACCTACAGACTTGCAGAAAATCAGACCGACAGTGTCACTGTCATGTCTATATTCTTCACTATTGTTAGTCACATCCTGTTAAGTGTCTTGGAGGAGACAACCAGATTTTTTGCCTGACAGGCTGATGGGTTTGTTTCATGCTTTTTACCAACAGAAAGGCAATATTCTGCTTCACTGAGGGCATTTTTGCTTGCATCCTCTTAAAGACTGGCCCCAAGCACATCCACCTGTAAAAGCCAGTGTTCATGTTGCACTGAGAAGGAGATTAACACCAAAAATGGATCTTTCTATTGGGAATAGCCCTTTGAGAAGCTTGTTCCAACATGAACTATAGGATTTTTGCACAGGCAAACAGTTTTCCATCTGGCATGCAAAACTTATTCGAGGGGTGTGGCTTCTGCTGGGACTATAGCCATCAATGAGTCACACCTATTTAGTACTGATGCAGTGCCCTACCCCAAGGAGTGTCTTTTTTTCTCTCCTCCCTGTCTGTCAGCCATTAATTGTCTTTAGTTAAGATGCTTTGAGAAATCACTCCAACTCATCAATACTGTTACTGTTAGATATTCACCCTGGCCAGTGGAGTGGCAGGGACTTCAAAATTGCTATAAAGTACTAAGATTCCCAAAACGTAAGCCCTCGCTATGTTTCAAAGCTGTTTGTTTCAAGTTCAAAGGACATGTTGCATAAGAGGGAGTGATAAGTCATTCTCAAGAAGTGCCAACTTCAGTCAGCATGCCAATAGGTTTATGGCATTAGCTCTGCTTTAATTAGGGTTGGGGTGTGTCTTTTCACATTGATAAGCACCACAACAGGGAGGAAGCAAAGTCTGAAGCAGTCATCCTGCCACACCTCACATGAGGGTCTTCTCTGTATGGCATTCAGCACATTTCAGAGCCTGAGTTTCCTAAAGCACCAAGAAAGATTAAATGCTGCCCCATCCCCCCCCGGCATAACCCACTCAAAGAAATTCCAAAAAGGTAAATGGATTCTGAACAGAATTGTTACCATGCCAGTTTGGAAGGCAAGAGGGAGAACTGGATGTGGTAATACTTTGTTTGTGCTAACTATAACAGGATAGCATGCCTTTAAGAAACCATTTGTAGATTACTTGGTAAACAGAATAAGAAGGGCACTGAGAATACTAGAGGCATGATTCTGCAGGGAGATTATTGTACCTTGTAAGGCCTTGTCAACACAGGATTGGGGGGGCGGGGGTGTTTACTTCATACTAACTTTAGTTTGATTGCATTAAAATGACCTGCATCCACACAATGCAATTCTTATGCTTTAACTGGCAAGTTAATACAAATTTTATAGTCCACTTTTAAAAGTTACTAAATTAATTACAGATTGAGTTAGTGCAAAGTAATGTGCTTGTGGCACATCTCTACTTCACACTAGCTTGGCAGTCCTCCAACTGCTATCCCACACTGCTTTGCGTGACACTGGGACTAGTGTGTCTGTTTACCTGTGCGCTCTCTGCTGCTCTGGGGTCCACTTGACTAGGTGTCACTTCCCCATTCAAATGCTAACATAATACCAGCATTGGTCTATTTGCTGTTGCACGCTCCTGGAGCTGCATACCTCAACATTATTCCACTGTTGTTATAGTAGTGTTATGTAATGTCTTGTGCAGATGCCTGGAGCCTTGCAGAGGTCCTGGATCTCCATGCCTTCCGGGGAAGGCAAAAGTGCAGGCAATCCTTACCAAAACAAAAAACACAACCCTGTTCCAATAAAGACATGCATGAAGCCTCATTAAGGAATGGCCAAGAAGAGTAACTGCTGGGACCCTGTTTAATGCTTCACCAAAAGCCAAGGGCCCAAGGGAGCTTGTAAGAAAGCCAAGGACAAAGACTGGTTCTTCAGCAGTGCTCTTGCTAGCCCTACTTTGAGAAACTGAACTGGCTCTTAAAACACCATGAGAGAAATCCTGGCCCAACTGAAGTCCATGGCAAAACTCCCATGGAATTTAGCAGGACCAAAATTTGACCCCATATATTTGGTTAGGAGACAGATTTTCTATTACATTTAATTACTTTCCTCTGTAGCGTGGCATGGATACAGGCTTTCCAAAAGAGTGTCTATCAATTTATAGAATTATTGAGCACCAAGAGTGTGTTCAACACTCCACTAACATTTAAGACCAGTATTTGTCCCAAAGGGTGTCTAGGACAAATAGAGATAGAACAGTTCATTGAGTTCACATAAAAACTCCAGATCATTGTGATATTTTAGGGATCTGGGTGATCCCCAAGGGGTCACCACCTGCCTTGTAACTATACTATGCTGCTATGGCTCAGAGCTCTGATCCCGTAGCCAGCCTTCAAGCATAAAGGTCTCACCCTGGCTTCCACTTGTCTAGTTACTCTTTGTAGGGAGACCCAATAGTCCTTCTGGTCCCAAGTCTCCCCAAATTCATCCTCATTTTCTCAACTACCAGACAGACACTTGTTTTTTTCCCTGTGGTTCATCACCTCCCAAAGAAATGAAATCTGTCCCTATATCTCAGCTCACTCTTGCACACATATGCCACCGTTTGCACAACAGAGACCTGTTTGGGGTAAAAACAAACAAAAGGTGTGATAGGAGAAAAAAGCCACAAAGATGAAATATTCATAAAAAGCAAACAGATAAAAGTTACACAGAAAATAACCATAAAGACAGAATCTCAGGCTTTACACTTGTATATTAGCAAATTTTCTTTCTGTATGCCAACATTTTTATGGCTGACTTAGAATAATGCTTTCTCAGCTCTCGTCCCCTTACACTCCTACTCTGCTTGTGTTACACTGATGACATCTTCATCATCTGGACCCGTGGGAAGGAGGCCATTGAGGAATTCCACCAAGATTTCAATGATTTCCACCCTACCATCAATCTCAGTCTGGATCAGTCCACACAAGAGGTCCACCTCCTAGACATTACAGTGCTAATAAGCGATGGTCACATAAACAACCACCTATACCGGAAACCTACTGACCACTATACTTACCTACATGCCTCCAGCTTTCATCCAGACCACATCACATGATTCATTGTCAACAGCCAAGCTCTAAGACACAACTGCATTTGCGCAGATCACTCAGACAGAGACAAACACCTACAGAATCTCTAACAAGCATTCTTAAAACTGCAATACCCACCTGGTGAAGTGAAGAAACAGATTGACAGAGCCAGAAGGGTACCAAGAAGTCAACTAAAACCTCTCCAGCACATCATCAAGGATCTACAGCCTATCCTGAAGGACAATCCCTCACTCTCACAGACCTTGGGAGACAGGCCAATCCTTGCCTACAGACAGCCCCGCAACCTGAAGCAAATACTCACCAGCAACTATACACCACACAACAAGAACACTAGCCCAGGAACCAAACCCTGCTACAAACCCCAGTGCCAACTCTGTCCACATATTAATTCAGGGGACACCATCATAGGACCTAACCACGTCAGCCACACCCTCTGGGGCTCGTTCACCTGCACATCTACTAATGTGATATGTACCATCATGTGCCAGCAACGCCCCTCTGCCATGTACATTGGCCAAACTGGACAGTCTCTATGCAAAAGAATAAATGGACACAAATCTGACATCAGGAATCATAACATTAAAAAACGAATAGAAGAACATTTCAATCTCCCTGGTCACTCAATAACAGACCTAAAAGTGGCAATTCTTCAACAAAAAAACTTCAAAAACAGACTCCAACGTGAAGCTGCAGAACTGAAATTAATTTGCAAACTGGATACCATCAGATTAGGCCTGAATAAAGATTCAGAGTGGTTGAGTCATTACAAAACCTAAACTTTATTTCCCCAATACTAATTTCTCCCTACTGTTACTTACACCTTCTTGTCAACTGTCTGTAATGGGCCACTCTCTTACCACTTCAAAAGTTATTTTTCCTCCCTTGGTATCCTGCTGTTAATTGATTTATCTCATTAGACTGACCTCACGCTTGGTAAAGCAACCCCCCATCCTTTCATGTATTTATACCTGCTCCTGTATTTTTCACTTCATGCATCTGATGAAGTGGGTTCTAGCCCACAAAAGCTTATGCCCAAATAAATGTGTTAGTCTCTAAGGTGCCACAAGGACTCCTCGTTGTTTTTTCTTAAGCTTCTAGTGGCTTTATTTACTGTGTATACTTTTTTTATCTGATGGGATTCTGTCAGCCTACAAGATTAAAAAACAACAACCCAACAGTTTCTGGAGAGTTTACTAACGTTTCTGGGAATGCTTCTGTAAGTATGTAATTCTCGCTTCAGACAATTACTAGGGGTCAGAGAACAACTGTGAGTAAATCCTGCTTGAATCTTTACTAACAAATCCAAACCTTTGCGTATGTTTGGCCTCCTGTGTTAAGGGACTGTGTTGCACTTCTGGGGATCAAGTCTCAAACTCTAATAACTATAAACCACATGTGAAAAATGAGTCTGAGGGGCTCCATTCCCTGGATACACTCAGAGTCACAAATCATAACTCAGTTTAGCATAATAGGCAGCCTCTGGTATTGTTAAGCCCTGGGACTGAAATTACCTGTTGAGTGAGAATATGGCTAAAATAGTTGCTGTGCTTGTGATAGAGAGGCGGCAGCCTTTGCCACAATGAACATTCAGTACCAGGAGAGTGATAAAAATAGGCGCTATCCAGGAGGAATTGGGAAACTAAGGGCTAGATCCTCCAGTGGTGTAAATGAGCATAGAAACGTTGGCTTCAGTAGGAGTATACCAGTTTACATCAGCTAAGACTCTTCCCCTAAGACCTCCATCCTCTCATCAATAAAGATCTATGTGTTTCCAGGGCTGCCCGGGGGGGAGGGGCAAGTGGGGCAATTTGTCCCAGGCTCCGCAGAGGCCCCCACAAGAGTTTTTCAGGGCCCCTGGAGTGGAGTCCTTCACTTGCTCCGGGGGCCCTGGAAAACTCTCGTGGGGCCTGGGCCCCTGAAGCGTCTTCCGCTCCGGGTCTTCGGCAGCAATTCAGTGGCAGGTCCCAGAGCAGAAGGAGCCCCCCGCCGCCAAATTACCGCCGAAGGGGGGGCCCCCGCTGCCAAAGATCCCAGGCCCCCTGAATCCTCTGGGTGGCCCTGTGTGTTGCTTTCCCAAGGGTCAGCAAATCACTGCACATCAGAGGAGCTACAGAAGTGATTTGAACTCCTCTGCATGCCAGGCTGAGCTGAGAGCTTTTTAAATAATACTCCATCCTGCACATGTTCAAACAATAGCTGGCCCATATTCATAGAGTCATAGATTTTAAAACCAGAAGAAACCGTTATGATAATCCATTCAGACCTCCTGCATAATACAGGACACAGAATCTCACCCAGCAATTCCTGCTTGCTCATAACTTCTGATAGAGCTAAAGTGTATCTTTTAGGAAGACGTCCAGTCTCAATTTTAAAACTTCAAGTGATGGGGAATCCACCATATCCCTCAGTAAGCTGTTTCAATAGTTACTAACTTTCACTATTAAAAATTTGCCCCTTAAAAATATTTGGACCTAGGCTTACATGGGCGTTTACGGACATAGGTGCAGTGTTTCAACTGACAAACATTGATGTTCCTCACTAGTTCTCCCTCACCAGTCACTTAGACACAGATTATCATCCTATCTGACACAAAGAGACTGTTGCAGAGTTATGCGTGTGATTAAATAACAGTGTCAGGAGGTAAAGTCATCTCCATGGTCTCATTTTGGATATGGATCATTAAATCAGTATCTTAACCTATTCTTCTTCCAGACTAGGTACATACAGTCCCAGGACTATTCTGTAATTCTGGGTAAGTAGCACCAAGAATTTGCATGTAGTCCCGGAAACACTATACACAATCACAATGTAACAGGTCTCTGCTCTATTAAAGCGAAAGGGAAACTCACAGCAATGAGGCAAAACTTATCACACATCTCCTAAACCAAGTAAAACTGTGCTGAGTTGACCTCTATCAACATCAAGCATTGCAGAAGGAACAAATTTGAGATTACATACATGTAAAATAATGCATGTAAGCAGACAATTCATTGATATGTGCTACGTGTCTCCTAATAAGCACCTGTGGTTCTGGCTCTTAAATGTAACTAACAAGAATGTATTTTTATCTTGCTGCAGGTAATAAACAAAGGATCTGCAGGAAATGTGAGCAAGGGGTTTTCAGGTGTCTGACATTAAGGGCTGCTTTATATTGAGGGCCATATTGTGGCTGACTGCATGACTGTGTGCCAGGAGCCTTCTTCCCCTCCCCTTGCAATCCTGGCCACCTGCAATGTATGTGGAAGCACCAGCACAGCAAATAGCTAACTCCAGCAGAGGTGCTTGCCATCTCAAAGGAGGAGGGAATGAGATGGGGACGTGGCCACAGAGTTGCACAGAAATCCCCCTGGTGTTCCTACTGCAGTATGGAGCCTCTGCATCCCTGATTGCAGAGCAGTGCATTAAAGACACAGTCTAGTCCATATTGTTTGACAGTTGTGCAATGGTAGGCAGAACACTGTCACTGTTTGGCTTCTAGATGAGGTGTGGACAATTAATTGACTGAGCACAGTAATTCTCACGTGTCTTTGGGAGTTGAGGATTTGTTCATTTCTGAGTGCTGGTGTGAGGATCACACTAGTAGACATTTTCCTGCAATTAATGCTAGATTACATTTTTCACAAGCAGTCAAGTGCCAGCCCAGTTTCCTGGTGCCTTGAAGGGCTTGTCCTCCACGTATTGTTTGGAGTCAGCTGGACAGTTAGACTTCAGCCAGCCAGACTAGAATTTTATCCACTGTTGTGTCTCCCATGAAGCGGGAGGACTATTGAACTGAGTGAGTCAAGAACATCTGGAGTGCACTTATTATTAAAGGCCTGTTGGTTCAGTAACTGATAACATCTGCAGATATTGTGGACAGAAATAGCTAACCAGCAAGGACCAGATTGTGACTATCTCCTACACAGGGAGGTGGAGAGCACAAGAAAATTCCTCCCATGCACATCTTGGAGATGGATTGGAGCTGTGGCCATTCAATGCTCAGTCTCCTGAAATGGTGCTAGCCAAACCAAAGAGGGTGAGGAGGAGGTGAGGCCCAGGCCTTAATCTCCCTCCACGCCACCCAGCGGAACTGGCTGGTCAGACAAGAGAGCACATACTGTGCCCTCCGTCACACAAGATGGGTGCATCAGCAGGCAGATTCCTCCTGCATGGTTGGGAATTCCAGAAGATACAGCACCTCTCTGAAACACATGCCTCCGGATGCTCTACCTGGGGTGAAGCAACAGTGCACTACTCTCTGTCCACAGCTCTGGCTCATAATTACCAGAGAGTCCACAGAGCTGAGCAGAAGAAGAGAGTTTCACACTTCTGGGCCAAATTCATCCCTAGTGTGACTCCGCTGAAATCAAGGGAGCTACACCAGTGGTGGTTTGCTCCACTGTACTGTCCAGTTAGTGTTAGAATCAGTATTAGTAGGCACTGTGCATTTGTTATTGGTTTCTTTCTTAGCTTGTCATGTATACATGTATCTCTGTGTGCTGGGCTCAATGCATCTTTCTTGTTTATTCTATTCTTGGGGTGATGCTACTTCAGAGCAATCCAGCATGTGTGAGAAATGGCTGTGACAGGCCCAGCCAAGAATACAGATGGGAAAAGGCTAAAATGCAAAGAGGGAAAAGCAAGCTGAGGCATGGTGATTAGATCCAGCATACAGAGGGACCTAAGAATTGCCATCCTCCTGGCCCAGACTAGTTGTTCATCTAGACCAGTATCCTCTCTTCCACAGTGGCCAGTGGCATGGGCTTCAGAGCTCAGTTCAAGGATGTTTGTGAGAGTGCATTACAGAATTCAAAATACTTTCTGTTTCAAGAGGAAGAAAAGAACAATTGTCCCTTTTTTTTGTATTTGTTACTTTGAAACTACCTGAAATACAACCAAAAAGTCACCAGCCCAGCAATCCAGAGAAGCCTGAATCCTTCAAATCCCATGGCCAGGTGGCTCTGAGGAACCACATGGTACACTAAAAACATAGGTTGCTGTAACTGCAAGTCTCTGTTTGCTCTGAGGCTGCCACATTGAAACTGAGTTCTTCCCAAGCCATTTCACTGTGAGAAGCCCTTTCAGATTGAGAGGGATTGCCAAGTGCTCAGTCAGCAGTCAGTCTCAGTCTCAGGATAGAATGTAGCTGTCCTGAGAGCTCTGATCAGTCTCGATAAGCCATACCCATGTGTAAGTGAAATACCTTCCGGGCAAGCCAGCTCTCATGTATTCTTTTCAAAGTTACACTGGAGCAGAGCCTTTAAAGGGACACACCTTTATCCTAGGGAAGGAGCAGCAAGTTCCCGTCTAATGTCTTTTGCACAGCTTCCAGCTCCAATGTGGCTTGCTTTCTCACCAGTTAGCACTGGGTGTGGAAGGCAGGCAGCTTCCACCCTTCCCTATCCCTATCCCTGCCCTCAATAAAATGAAAATCCTTCACTTGCCAGCGCAGGTAGCAGCATGAACTGTGGGTGGTTGCTTGTTTTTGTTCTAGAAGTGATACATTTAAGGTAATTAGCAGTTAGCCAAACAGAAAACACGAGGTCATATTTTTATAGGGGCTACTAGGCTGTGATTATATAAAAGGCAAGAATGCAAGTTGCTTGGAGAAAACAGAGCTTCACTCAGCTAGAGATAAACTTTCATCCCTCATTCCAAACTAAAGAAAATATCTGCATTCCCTCCCCTCCCCATCATGTGACAGAGTAGCAGCCCCACCATGGTATTGCAAAAGAGTGGAAAAAATATTTGCCATTCCCCACTCACACCCATTATCTCCTCCTGTGTGTTCACCGCCTTTGAAAACTGTATATGACTCCCTGGCTTGACAATCAAACAAAGCAGGATTGTTCTGGTGTAAAATACATCTACACTGGTACAATGAGATACATTTGAGAGCAATACTTGTACCTAATAATGCAGACAATCAGCCACCAGAGGTGGTGCTGCTAGGCAGCCTCCATTGAGAAGGCAGAGGGTTATGTACAATGCTTTAGAAGTCAAAAACCAGACTTGTGGGTTCACAGTGCATCCTGACTTTTTAAGGGAATTATTTCACTCAGCAAAACTCAGACAAATGGAAACCTTTTCCCCAGAAAGGTGTGACTGCTATATTAAATTAAGTAGATTGTAATGGACAAGTTGTGAACTGATCAAGAGACAGAAAGTCCCCACCACCTCCAGCATGCAGACAGCAAGCAGAAGAGATGTGCCACAGATGCATTTAGAAATTTTAGATGATGCACTACCACAGAAAATGGGGCAAGGCCAGGAAAGAAAGAAAGGAAAGGAAAGCGGGTATTGGACTGAACTGGGGTACTAAATGCAGTCATCCCCTTGTAGCATGTGTATGGGACAGGGGACTGACTCATTGGTGAGCAAAGGAAAGCCTCCCTGCTTTCAGAATGAGGAGTACTTGTGGCACCTTAGAGACTAACAAATGTATTTGAGCATAAGCTCTGGTGCGCTAAAACCCACTTCATCGGATGCATGCAGTGGAAAATACAGTAGGACGTTTTTTTGTTGGAGTATTGCGACTTTGAGGTCTGTAATTGAGTGATCAGGGAGGTTGAAGAGTTCTCCAACTGGTTTTTGAATGTTATAATTCTTGACATCTGTTTTGTGTCCATTTATTCTTTTGCATAGAGACTGTCCGGTTTGGCCAATGTACATGGCAGAGGGGCATTGCTGGCACATGATGGGGCATATATCACATGGGTATATGTGCAGGTGAATGAGCCTCTGATAGTGTGGCTGATATGATTAGGTCCTATGATGGTGTCAAGACGTCAAGAATTATAACATTCAAAAACCAGTCGGAGAACACTTCAACCTCCCTGGTCACTCAGTTACAGACCTAAAGTCGCAATACTCCAACAAAAAAACATCAAAAACAGACGCCAATGAGAAATTGCAGAATTGGAATTCATTTGCAAACTCTGCTCTGACCCAATGTACGAACAAGTGTAACAACTCTCTCTTTCCCCATTGCAACTCTATTGCATCATCTCCTGTGAGGAGAAAGCCAGAGATATGATGAGGATGAGTCCAACTGACCATAGGCTGCTTAGCCTCTGGGATCCCAGGTCACCTCACACATTGTTGGTTTCAGAACAAGAAATATAAGAATCAAAAGAGGCAGGTTTTCCAGAGGTTAGAGCAGGGGCCTGGAGGTAAGGAGAAATGGATTCTACTCCTGGCTCTGTTGCAAACTGACACTGTGGCTTTGAACCCCAATGTTCAAGCACTTACACACATCTGGAAATAAAATGACCTTTTAGACAAAAAGTTCCAGCCTCGTATGGTTAATAAAGTGCCAGTTGCCCCATTTGCAGAAGTCAGGGCCTCACCCTGGTGTCCTGGTCAAGCCGCAGCTCTGGGATTCCATTCCATGCCCTCTGCATTCTCAGCTGGGTACAGGAGTCCTCATTTCTTGCCCTGTCAAACAGCTGCTGTGTCCAAGGCCAGTGGTAGGGGAAGGGATTCCTTTATATCCCACACCCACCTTTGAAAATGTTTTCAGAACATGGTCCATTTTCTCAAGTAGATAAGATACCCTAGAATTGTAAGGCATTATTTATTGCCTGCCAAAATGCCATTCCCTAGACTGGCCCCATCCTGACCCCATCACGCTCCATGATAGAGCTCCGGCTGACAGGCACACACTGCCTTCCAGTGACGGGCTGGGTTATTGCAGAGTCACAGACCCTCCTAACATCCCCTCTCTTCCATAGCAGGAGCAGGTGGAGCAGCACAGGACTCCCAGGGCAGGAGAGGCCGTTGCCTTTACAGAGTATCAGCGACACAGACACCATCTCAGGGATCTTTTATTTATCCCCTCTTTTTGGAGGGACAGGAGAAGGAATCTCTATTGCGATGGGCAGAGTGGCGTAAGGATGGCCAATTTGGTCTTCAGGGGTGACATAGGGGCACCAGGAGGTGGGGATTAAAGGACAGTTTATTTTTTAAAACAGTATAGCCAACAAGACTCGCACTTTTGATGTTTATGGCCTTGTGGCTAAGACATTAGACTAGAACTCGGGAAATCTGAGTTCACTTCCTGGCTTTCTGTGTGACCATGGGCAAGTCATTTAATCACTCTGTGCCTCCATTCCCCATCGTTTATATGGGGATAATAACACTTTCTTTCGCCAACCCTTGGTCTGGCTTGTCTATTTAGACTGTAAGTGCTTTGTGGCAGGGACTGGCTTTTACTGTGTGTTTGTACAGCAATGACCACAATGGTGCACCAATCTCACTTGAGGCCTCTAGGCACTGTCAGAAAACAAAGACATATAGTTACAAGAAGTGTATGTATTACATCCTTCAGGGAGGTTGTGTTTTCACCCAAGGTTATAGCTGGGGTCAGTGAGGCACAAAGAGGTTAGGGCCAACATTTTAAAACTTGGATGCCAAACCTGAGGCTCCTAAATCCATATTTAGGCCCCTAAATAAATGGTCTGGTTTTCAGAGATGCTGAGCACCCAGCATCTGCCACTGAGAGTTATGCAGCTAAAAATTAGTGCAACAGTTTGAAAAATGTAGGTTTAGAAAACAGGTCAGTGCCCAGGCCACAAACTATAATGTGTTAGCGCCCTGTGGTGGCATGAACCATTTCCCACTATCTGAAGGGGGAGTTGAAATGGAAGGGGCTCATCTCCGCCTGCCTGCAAAGAACTTGCAGGATACCTTAGCTTTATCCCACAGCATGAGGTACTTGCAGCCGCAGCATCATCCTTCACTTCTGCTAGCAGAGTAGCTCCCATGGAGGGAGCCATCTGTGGCACTTTTAGGACCCCAGCGGAGCTCTACACAGTGCTGCCCAGAAAGGGGGGCAAGTGGGGCAATTTGCCCCAGGGCCCCATGAGAGTTTTTCGGGGCCCCTGGAGCAGGGTCCTTCACTTGCTCCGGGGCCCCCGGAAAACTCTCATGGGCCCCAGGCCCCCAAAGCTGCTTCTGCTCTGGGTCTCTGGCGGCAATTCAGCAGCGGGGACCCCTAACTGCCATAGACCCCAGGCCCCCTGAATCTTCTGGATGGCCTTGGCTCTACACCATTAAAAAAAAATGTAACAGGACTAAAAAAAATGGAAAATAATGGAATCCACAGCTTCTGCAAAGGTTGTGACAAACGTACCAGCTTAATGATTTCAAAGCAAATCTGAGGGAAATATTATTATTAATTATTTGTATTCCAGTAGTCCCTATAGGCCAAAACTGGGATCATGGCCCCATTGTGCTAGGCGCTGCATGTATAATAGTAAAAGACCACACTTCCTATTCTAAAGACTTTACAAGCTAAATAGGGAAGCGAGATGCCGGGTGGAAGAAAGGAAAGCATCACTACCTTGATTTTTTACAGATGTGGGACTGAGGGAGAAAAAATTACTTGCCCAAGATCACACAGTCTGTGGTAGAGCCAGGACTTGAACTTAGACTTCCTAAATCCAAGCCTACTGCTGTAATTACAAGACCAGGCTTCCTTTTTCCAGCCCAGCATAAATACCTGATTTGCATGAACAAAAGGAGCTATTGTGTACATAAACTTGACATGCACATATATAGGTGAGCAACTGCATCCAACTAACTGTAAAAGCCTGGCCCATAATTTTCCCACACTGTACTATGCTGATTGCATCTCAGTATTCTCCTAGAATATGATACTAACATTATGACTTTGTTGTTTGCTGAAGGTGCTATACACACTTGGTAACTTGCCCATGAATGCTCTGGTTATGTAGTTGCTAATACAAATCCTAAACGCCAACTAAAATGATTCTTCCAATCGTGGTGACGCTGTGTCCAATCTCAAATAATGAAGAGTCCTTTTGCTGCCTGCATGCTGATTTATAACACTGTAATTATACCTGCCACTGACTGAGTTCTGCTCAGAGCTCATCATTGGATATCACAGTTTGGCAATGCCCTGAGAAACCCAGGCCCCTTCCAGCAATCAGTGGGAGCTGCTGCAGTCCCAGTAAGTAATATTTCCATCAGTTTACAAATAAAACACTCCAACAGAGCTGCCTTTGATTCACCCATAAACAAACCTGTTTTATCTCTCTTTCTCCAGCCTCAGCCCCTTCTCCCTACATAAACACAGAGAAGTCAGAGGATAAGATAAAACAACTGCACATTCCATAGTCCAGTCAAGCTTCTGACTCAGGACATCATGCTTGGGAAAATGATATCTGAAGTACAGACAGGACACCAAGGGCATCAGAGTTTCAGTGACAAATCCAGTTTCTTTCACTAAGATATAGCTGTCAGGAGTGAGGGGAAATAACATTATTAGGACAGTTAATTAATCGCAGTTAACTCCCGCGATTAAACTCAAAAAAATTAATTGCAATTAAAAAAATTAATCATGATTAATCACACTGTTGAACAATAGAATACAAATTGAAATTTGTTAAATATTTTTGGATGTTTTTCTACATTTTCAAATATATTGATTTCAGTTACATCACAGAATATGAAGTGTACAGTGCTCACTTTATTTTATTTTTATTACAAATATTTGCACTGTAACCCCCCCAAAAAATAGTATTTTTCAATTCACCTCATACAAGTACTGTAGTGTAATCTCTTTATCATGAGAGTGCAACTTACTAATGTAGGTTTTTTTTGTTACATAACTGCACTCAAAAATAAAACAATGTAAAACTTTACAGCCTATGAGTCCACTCAGTCCTACTTCTTGTTCAGCCAATTGCTAAGAGAAACAAGTTTTTTTACATTTTACGGGAGGTAATGCTGCCCTCTTCTTATTTACAATGTCACCTGAAAGTGAGAACAGGCATTCGCATGACACTATTATATTTGGCATTGCAAGATATTTACGTGCCAGATGCACTAAAGATCATATGCCTCTTCATGCTTTGGCCATCGTTCTAAAGGACATGCTTCCATGCTTATGACACTCATTAAAAAAATAATGCATTAATTAAATTTGTGACTGAACTCCTTGGAGGAGAATTGTATGTCTCCTGCTCTGTTTTACCCTCATTCTGCCATACATTTCATGTTATAGCAATCTTGAATGATAACCCAGCACATGTTCATTTTAAGAACACTTTCACTACAAATTTGACAAAATGTAAAGAAAATACTAATGTGAAACTTCTAAAGATAGCTATAGCACTTGACCCAAGATTTAATAATCTGAAGTGCCTTCCAAAATCTGAGAGGGATGAGGTGTGGAGCATGCTATCAGAAGTTTTAAAAGAGCAACACTCTGATTCAGAAACCACAGAACCCGAACCACCAAAAAAGAAAATCAACCTTCTGCTAGTGGCAGCTGATTCAGATTATGAAAATGAACATGCATCAGTCCGCACTGCTTTGGATCGTTATCAAGCAGAACCCGTCATCAGCCTGGACACATGTCCTCTGGAATGGTGGTTGAGGCATCAAGGGACATAATCTTTAGCGCATCTGGCATGTAAATATCTTGAAGCCCTAGCTACAACAGTGCCATTCAAATGCCTGTTCTCACTTTCAGGTGACATTGTAAACAAGAAGCAGGCAGCATTATCTTCTGCGAATGTGAACAAACCTGTTTGTCTGAGCGATTGGCTGAATAAGTCGTAGGACTGATTGGACTCATTTAACAGGCGATTAATCGTGATTATTTTTTTTTAATTGCTTGACAGTCCTAAACATTATCAATAGTTTTATAACTGTTATTATCTATAGATGCTTCAAGCCAATCCCCATTTCTGTTTACACCATTCTTGGTGATGCTGTGGTGTCATTCCCTGATGTCACAGTGGACTGTCCTTTTCCCATGAAAGGCCATATGTTCAATGTGAAAAAAGTGGAGTTTTCAAGAGGGTAGGGTGTAATTCATGTTGCATTGCTATTAATTTACAATGACCTTGGGGCAGCAGCGCATACCCTTGTGCCCATGAGTCTTGATTACTGTACAGTGGATTCCACTTATTAGCAACCTCTCAGTTCCCAGCAAAAAGGTGCCATTATCCAGAACTTGTTACCAATAAACAGAAGGCACATTTGTGGGGCTGCAGTCAGAAAAAGAAGCACGAGGACGTACCGAGCTTACCCTCTGGTGCCCAGGCAGGACACAGCCCAGATAGCACAGGAAGAAGTACCATGCAGCCCCAGTGCTTCCTTCCCTGGTTGCACTTCTGCAAACCTGACTGCAGTTGGGGAATTTCTTCCCAAAAAAGGTGTTAGTAAGTGCCACGTATGTTGTTGGTGTCCGGATCTCATTAATATTAAAACCAGTGGGGTGGAATTGGTTCCCTGCAAAATGCTTTTATTAAGGAAAAGTTATTAATACTGGATTTCTATTAAGTGGAATCTACTGTAATTCCCTTTCCTTGAAGTGCTGAGTTGGGCTCGTCAGTTCTTACAGCTTATTCAGAATTAAATGTTTATTAGAAAATATTAAAGAAAGGTGATACAAAGAGTTTGATGTGTCAGTCGTTGGTCATCGGGGGGAACATACAGAGCATGGGGGGACGCTGGCAACTGGTTACGGTTCAGCATATAGTACACACAGCCTGTAATGTCCCCAATGCGGGGTATATGGTGGTTGGGGTCAAGATATAGTAGGGGGGCAGTGAGGGTACATCGCTCATAGAGTGGGCTACACACAGTCATGGGTATGAGTAAGCGGGCCGGGTAATGGGGACAGGGTGACCCTCACGTGGTGGGATCCAGATTGGTAAGTTCAGGACTCAGGGGATATG